>NC_133422.1:60749166-61052083 GCF_049350105.2 Macaca mulatta
TTCTAACCTATTGCCATATTTCTCAAGTGCTTATATGGTGCTATTCACTTTTTTTTTTTTTTTTTTCGCCAAGTTTCTCCAATGGTTAATAGCTTAATACCAAATAGATACTACTTGCTCATCACCCTTAAAATCTTTGCAATCAGTACCTACTCCTTGACTGAAATTAGTTTTTCAAGGTCAAATTTGACTTTTATATTCAACAAATTATATTTTATTTTGTGAAAACCACATTGTTCTTCCTCTCTATAATACTCATACTCCTTATCACACTTGTAACCTTTCCCTTCCCTTGTGTTGTGGGAATTTTAGCCTAAGGTTTAAGCTGTGTACACACCTAATTCAGATATAAATGAGATGCCAAAAATAGTCACCAGACATATCTGTACATTAGAAGTATCTAGAAAATAGTTTCCTGGACTCAAACCAAACATCCTCAATCAGAAACTGCAGTTGTGCAATTCTGAATTAGTGAGAGTTTGACAAGCAAGGGTCTAGAGGCCTACTGGCATGAAGAAAACACCTCATCACCTCATTGTGTGGCAACCAGTAGGCAGTGTTTCCTGGAGGAGGGAAGATGGCACATACTAGACTCTCCCTAAATATTTGTTGAATAAATGAATGCATGAGGGCATGCCTTGGTTGTTGAAGGAAAGGGGTGATTTAAAGCATATGCCTGTGATCTACACTTTGTTTATCTTCTGTCTCAGTTTCCATTATCTCCTCGATGACAAGTTACTGCTGTAGGATATTTGAGACCCAAAGCAGAAATGATTATGACAAATACATAGAAGGCAAGAGAGGGCTTCCTCCCACTTTATGTCAGAGTGTGGCATTGTGCT
Source organism: Macaca mulatta (assembly GCF_049350105.2). Classification (NCBI taxonomy): domain Eukaryota; kingdom Metazoa; phylum Chordata; class Mammalia; order Primates; family Cercopithecidae; genus Macaca; species Macaca mulatta. The sequence continues at coordinate 60,750,009 of NC_133422.1, forward strand.
TTGGAGAAGACAGAAAATATGTCACAGCTTTGGCACACCCGGAGCTTTTTTCACAGCAGCAGAGCCTGCAGCCCTGGCAGGGCTTCTAGGATCTGGTGTTCCAGGGCTACCAAGTGCCAATATCTTCAAAAGCAACTGATGAGAGTACTAGTGGCTTTTGGGGCAATAGGAGACAGCACTGAAGAAAGTAGTCCTCAGAGCAGCGTTGCTACCTTTACCTGGCTTAGTGGGTAGTGAGAGATTTGCCAACTTGATGAACAGAAAAGGTAGCAGAAGGAAAATGTCCGATATCAGTTACGAGCTAAGACAATGAAGTTCATGAAAACTGCAGGTCTTAACAAGGTTGGAAAAGTTAGTGCTAGGGAACCACTGTTCCTTATTGGTATGCAAGCACATCTTAAATATAGTTTTGTATAGCCAAAATAAATTTTTGACTTTATAAATATTATAACATTTCTAATTTTCTCATATTGCTCACACTGTCATACTTCTCCCCATCTTAAAAATTCATCTTTATCCTGCCCTGTGGTTTGGCATTTCCAAGATCCCTCCATCGGTCACGTCACACTCCACATGCTCATTGATAGTATCTAATCCCACAGCTTGGACACAATTTGTATTCATAGGACAGTCGATCTTCAGCTTCCAGTCCTGACCTGGCCATGACCTCTACACTCAAATTTCAAGTCAAAAATATGTAACTTAAGATCTCACCCAAATCATAAATTCAACTTGACATAAAGCAAATTCATTACCTTCTGCCCCAAACTTCTTCTTTCGGACTCCCCAGTGCTTAGTAAAAATAACATTATTTTTCCAATCATATAGACTGAACATCCTCAAGTAATTCCATCTCTCCATAATACAGCCCTTAATGACTTCTTCCTTACTGAGATATTGTGCTTTCTTCATTTGACTTGGAGCAAACACTCTCTTGGAGTTATGTGACATCACTGTCCACTCCTTCTCAAATGTCTTAGTTACAACTACTAGGTCCTGGAGACTTACAGGCTCACTCCTTAGTCTTCAGCCCTCTTATCTTCTCTAATTATATTTGTCGCAGAGCTAGTCTCACCTAGTCTCAGATTTTCCTTCTCTGGTTCTCAGTCAATGAAAAAGCAATTCTCCTGGTGTTTCAAGACAAAAAACATGTAATTATGTGACTATCCTTTATTCTGTCTCACATTCAGTGCACAATCATATTCTGTGGATCTTCACAAAAATCCAAAATCTGACACTTCTCATCATTTCCACTCCTAGCACCCTTGTCCAAGTAGCTATCATTTCCTGTCTGGATTATTGCAATAACCACCTAAACGGCATTCCTGCTGCTTATTTTCTACATCTATGTCTCAAACAGAATCAGAATCTCTCAAAATTCTTCTATAGATTCCATCTCACTGTAATCTCAGGATCATTGAGAATGCCTTTGTTACTTGATATATTTTGAAATATTTCATAGGCCAAAATGTAATTTGCCTTCTTACTAAATATCATTGCTAGTCTTTTCTCATGTCTAACAAGGTCCTAAGAATATAGCACCAACTGAACATAACCAAGAAGATGGACAGCATAGCCCAAAGGATATAATTATTATATTAATAATGATTTTAAAATAACTCAATCACAAGTAATCATTTCTCATGAACTTGCTCCATGCCAGACACCCTACTAAATACTTTACTTTTTTTTTTCATTTAATTCTTGCTACAACCCCATAATTTATGTATCAAAATTATCCTTGGCAGATGAGCCCAGCCTGGCTAGGTGTATCTTGAGTAAGTTCATTTAAAGGGTACTGGAAGATAATAGGATCATGATAGGAATAATAATGGAAAGGTAATTTTGACTCATTTTACATCTTTCATGCCAGAAGTCTCCTACTGATGACAATACCAAAAGCTCCAGTCATGGGGTTACTTCTGTCCTTTCTAAGAAATTAGTTGTTTGTTGTATATTTCAAGTAAGTAATGGGTGTAGGGAAAAAGAGATGTTTGATTTATAATTATCTTTAAAAAACATATAATATTTTATTTAACCAGATCAGTATTTATGAAATAATGAAAAATGGGAATAGCCTTTTAAGTCTTCAAATATTTTTGACTGACTATTTAGTACCAAGTGCTAAGTTTAGTTCATATTACCTTATTCAATTTTCAAAATAATCACTTAGTGTATTATCCAGAGTTACACATTAAGAAACTACATTTTTAAAAAGACTAACTGACATGCCCAAAATCATCAAGCAAAAAAGTCAATGAATCGGTATTCTAAGCTATATCTTCTCAATTTTGGTCCACTGCAAATTATCCCTGTAACAATATATATTTAAAAAAAAAAAAAAAACTTTACCTTACACATTCCTTTTTTTTGTTTTGAGACAGAGTTTCACTCTTGTTGCCCAGGCTAGAGTCCAATGGCGTGATCTCAGCTCACCGCAACCTCCGCCATCCAGGTTCAAGCGACTCTCCTGCCTCAGCCTCCAAAGTAACTGGGATTACAGGCACCCACCATCACGCCCAGCTGATTTTTGTATTTTTAGTAGAGGTAGGGTTTCACCATGTTGGCCAGGCTGGTCTTGAACTCCTGACCTCAGGTGATCCACCCACCTCAGCCTCCCAAATTGTTGGGATTACAGGCATGAGCCACCGTTCCCAGCCTACACATTCATTTCTTATGCTGCATCTTTTTCCTCAAAACTATAACCAGTGTTATACAATGAAACAAACTCAGAAAAGCTTATTAACTTTAACCACAAATTAATAAACATTCCAACCAAAGATACCTCTTTTGTTCCCTTCATCTAATTCAGAGGGTTTTTTGACATTATCTGTGCCTTTGACTGTCCTTGCTGTTTTATACACTCTCTATATAAGTGTGTTTGCCTGCTTGGACTGTCATAACAAAATGCTACCAACTGAGTGGCTTAAACAACAGAAATATTGCATAGTTCTGGAGGCTGGGAAATTTAAGGTCAAGACCAGCTGGCTGAATAGGTTCCTTTCTGAAGCCTCCTCTCATGGCTTGTAGGTGGCCGCCATCTCATTATGTACTCACAGGACCTCTTGGAGTTCCAGTGGAGAGGGATAATGAGTGAGCTCTCCTGGTGTTGCTTCTTATAAGGACACTAATCTTATCAGATCACTTGCCCCACCCTTTTATATTCATTTAACCTTAATTACTTCCTTAGAGGCCCCATCTCCAAATACCACCACACTGAGGTTTAGTGCTTCAACATATGAATTTTGAGTGGACACAAACATTTAGTACATAATAATAACCTATCTTGTCACTCGTTCTGTATAATATGGTTTATAAACAATAGCTAAAAGTATTTCCAGGAAGTTGCAGTTCCAAAATAAAACGGCTAGTTGACACTGATTGTCACGAACATCTGGCAACTTACAGAAGCACCACAGCACTGTAGAACACTTAAACGAATTCCTCCACTCTGATCTAGCCATTAAATGATAACCATGACCTAATGCAGCCATGATCAATACAAATGTACATAGAGGCTGTAAAATAGCCTCTCTAACCAGGGAGGGTAATCCTCCATTTTTACAGATTTAAAGAGCGAATCAATTAAATGCTGGATAAGGTCAAATACTATTGATTCAAGATTCAATGAAATTCCATCCTTTACCTTCCCCTCTTTTGATTTTTTCTTGTGATCTAAGTATAGTTTCCTTAAAATTCATTTTTCCAGTAGCTGCACTTACATACTGGTAGAAAGCAAGTGGTCCTCAAAAACATAATGATTCACTGACACTGAAATCAATAGTGTTATAAAACCTTGAAGGGATGAAGAGGCTGAAAAATACAAAATATTAACGCTTAAACTTCAAGAGCATACTTAAAAAGTAGAATTTAAGACATATCCATTGCTAGCAGGAGGTAGATAGTTCATACATCAACTTAGATGAAAAACTTCCCATAGTGTATCTGTGGATGTTAAAAATAAAACAGGATAAGGTTATTGTTAATGTTGTGTTTAAGCATCACTTTTCGTTCAATTCAGATTTTTGACTCAATTTTAGATTATTTCTTGAAAGTGCTCTTGGTGGTCATGAGGCAAATTTTTAGATACACTTACTATATATTATGTATGCCTTTCGGTTTTTACTGGTGTTTCTCTTTACCTGTATAGCTGATTACCTTTTAAAATTTTTATCTCATAAACTACACTAAATTCCACTTTTCTATGCTTATTTTATACAATGTTTTTTTTTTCATGGTTGTAAAATATACTACAATATTTCTGTATGTGAAACAATGCATTCCTGTTTGACTTTGAGTCTCAGATACTTATGTACACTCTTCTGGAGATAGAACTATTTGCTGCTATATTTTTATCTAACTGTCTCCAGCAACCAGTAAAGAGAGAATTGTAAATACTGCATGCTTGGAAAAATTCCACCTGGCACAAATCAGTCACTAGGTGGCTAAATATTGTGAATGAAAACAACTGGTAAGAAGGAAAATCCTCTTATTAGAATCTAACAGCACATAAGAACTCCACATTAATGTGAAAATAAAAATTTGCTTTTAGGAGCTTTGATATTATTTTAAGGGCAGCAAAACTTTTCCTTTTTTCTACTCCCCTCTTATCACTGAATTCATAACCACATGCCTTATAAGCTTAGTCAAAGAGGGTTGTTTTTCTTTTTTCTCTCTCTCTTTTTTTTCAACTTTACCCAAAGAGGAGTTGGAAGCAATAAGATTAAATACAGACTCCTTCTGATTTTCCAGGAAATTTACTCTGCAACTGGAAGTTTCTTTGATACATTTAAAGAGAGATATTCCTTCAATCATTTTCAAAAGGCAGCAATAAAAGATAAAGGTATTTCACACTATATCCATCCATTAAAGAAATCCCAGCATGGTCATCTCTTGTTTTTCAGATGAAGGTGATTTATTTTTTTGTCTGCTTATTTTGCTGTTGTTGTTCTTAAATGAGAAAAATTATTGGCCCAAATGATCTTGATTTTAAAAATCTAATTTGGCCTCTTAGTTGCAAAGCTTTTTCTTGGGATGAAAAAATTGACATACTCTGTTTCTTTCTAACATAGTCAAAATAAATAATAGTAGAAAGTGGTACTTTCAAATAGGGGTAGAAAGGAAAAAAAAAATGGAATAGAGTGCAACTGCTGAAAAATGGATTTTAAGAAATTTAGACTTATAAAATAAGAAAAAAATAGAAAAGCTTTCAGTTTGAACAGGTTGATTTAGCTATGTAATAAATATGCCCCTCCCTCTTTTCACCACCATTAGAGTCCATTGCTTGACTCTCTATATTTTTATGGCATTTAGGAGTGTACCTAGAATTGTCATATAAACTTGCCTCATTCAACTTTTGCCTGGACAGACAAGGTAGACATTATTACCACCACTTTAACCAATTAGAGATTAACTTACTATATTCCAGGAGTTGTATTGTTCAAACCTTCATGTGCATACAAATTGCTAAAACCCATATTCTATTCAGTTAAGTCTGGGTGGGACGAGGCCTGAGAGTCTGCATTTCTAACAAGCTCCCAGGTGCTGTTAATGCAACCTGTCCATGGATCACACTGGAGTAACAGGACTAGAGTACAAGCTGAAGGTTAAGTTTTCCCAATTCAGCCTAACGGCATACTTACAGAGGTGCCATGTAGTTTCTCACCTTAGTAATGGCCTTAAGCCAAGTAGAAACTGTTTTTTTTTTTAATCCCCAGGCTTGATGAGAAAGCAAGTACAGTTGGTCATGTTTATTCACAGATTCTGTATTTGTAAATTTGTCACAAAACTCAATATCACCCTTTTGCAGTGAGTCACAGACATGCGCATGCTGGGTGCAACAGAATATTTGAGTAACCTAATATCCAGGTTTCCAGCTGACCTCCAACATGGAAACCTCCTGCCTTTTTATTTCAGGATTTACACTGAAAAAAGTGTCCTTTTCATTGTCTGTTTAGTGTCATGTCTTCTGTTTTTGTTTTTTGTTTGTATTTCTGTGCTTTTTGATGGTGATTTTGTTGTTTAAAATGGCCTCAAGCATAGGGCTGACATGCTGTCTAGTGTTCTTAAGCACTAGAAGGCTCTGATGTGCCTTAATGGAAAGAGCGCATGTGTTAGGTCAGTTTTGTTCAGGCATGAGCTGGCGGGCTGTTGGCCATTAAGTTTAATTTAATGAATTAACAATAAATATTAAATAAGGTGTCTTTAAACAGAAACACACATAAAACAAGTTTATGTATTGATTGTTTGATGAAAATAATGTGACCACAGGCTCACAGGGGCCTAACTTTGTATTGCCCCAAGGAGAAATGATTCAGTATTGGCTAATTCAGTGTTCATGGAGACTTAATAAAACATAAGTACTGAAAAGAACAAGACTTGACAATACCTTCTGGACCATTTCTCAGGAGAAAACTTCAGTGGAAACACAGACTTCACAATGATGTTCTCTCTGACTAATATTTCCCTTTAGGTGTCTACCCCAAATGACTCTCAAGCTAGATATTTTTAAACTACTTCTAAGTTCTAAAAAAAATTATTAAATAAGATAACTAAAATAAATGAAATTGTGTGGAAATCAACATATACTATAGGCAAAGTGAAATTTTATTAGAATAACGGTGTACTATGCATTAAAAATTAAAACATTTACTAATAAAAATCAACTCAGAACAAAAGTTAAAAGTCTTGGAGGGTTCCAATGAATTAACGGTTTGAAAATACAATATGTTTGAATGGGTTCTTTTGAAATTACAGTTTTAAAATCTTATAAAATGGAATGACAATTAAGCTTTTACAGAATCTCTGCAGCACCTTCATGGAAGTCTTGTATTTTAAAGGTTTCAAACCCACTCTCTAAATAAATCTGCCTTTTTAGGTATTTGACAAAATCATTAGCTTCTATAAATATACTTTCTTTTCCAACATTTATCTTTGATGAACAAAAATCTGATTTCTTCAAATCTCTTCTATATACCCTCTCTGCAGATTCATAATTCTTGTTCTACAATTCTAATAGCTTTAATTTGTCTTTCTCACTCGTGTTTTCTTTTTTCTTTGTCAGTGGTTTTCACTCCAACAAAAAGGAAGGGTTTTTAAACATCTGCCATTATATCAACAACATTAATGTGGCTTTCACACAAAAGGCAAGTGAAACAAAGTGCAAAAACAAAGATGATACATTGGGACCATCACAACAATTGTATCAGATTCAATTAAACAAATGACTACTTCTTAAAAGGAAGAGGACATCTTGTTGTGATAGTAAGCTGAATTACTTAAATACTGAATAAATATATGCTACATCCTTACAAGGTAAGATAAAGCTTTTTACATGAATTAATATCTTATCTAATTATTACAACATTCTTATGATGACAGTACTATTATTATGTACCATTTACACCCCTGAAGACAGAAACACAGCTATTGGGTAATTGGCTTAAGGTTACAGGGTTAGTACATTGTAGACTTGAAAAAGCAAGCCTGGCAATGCACTTTAAAGCCCACCTTTCCATTTCTCCCTACCAGTGTGTCTGGGAAAAAATATTAGAAAGATTAGTAAGTTATATTTCCTGCCACGACAAAATGAAACTTGTAGCTTCTGGAAGAGAGAAGAGGAGCATAATATGATTATATAGCAAAACATAATCAGGATCTCAAAGGAATTAAGAGAGAGAAATAAACTCACAAGTCCTACCCTAACCATTATAAAGAAAGATGCACTAAGGTGGGCCTTGGTGATCAGGTAACATTCCAACGGGTAAAGAGAAGTGTGGGTAGCATTTGCATTAGGAGGCATGGAGAAAACTGCAACATGCAAACAGACAGTAAAAGGTTTAAATCAGTACATGGGCAAAATCAGATTTTCAGGATCAGTGAATTTCTTCAGGGTAAAATTAGGGAGAAAATCTTGAAAGGCAAGTTGTTAGGGAAATTGTATTTTCCCCATAAAAGTAGGGAGTGTATTGTCTACACTAACAGAGATTAGCCACAATGAATGAGACAACTTATCAACTAATTTTTTCATCATTCAAATTAGCAGGATGTCAAATCCTTCATAGCCACTCTCAGACTCTTCCTGTGAAAAAGCAGATTATAAACATAGGAACGTATATAACTCGATGTGTAAAAATTCTTAGTTGCTTAATTGGATACAAGGATTCAACCTCACATATTTTATTTCTCTCAGATGTCTGTTCTTACACTGCAAGACCATGAAGAATAACAATTATGATCAATGTTTCTTGGATTGCCAAGGATATGCCTTGATTAAAACCTACGTGTATGCTCTCACAATAAGTTCTCTGCAACTGAGAACACTACTTAGATAGCTATAAACAACTTCAGCATGGAACACAGAGTTTTATTTGGGTAACAGAGCAAACACTCTTCAAATATAAACTATCTAATATACCTTTTAGAGTATTTTCTCAATATCCTTCATTAAGTTTATTAATGCAGAAAGCGCACAAGATTTTTAATTCTATTATCATACTAAATGGAATAAACATATTGCTTCTGTTACTAGCATAAAAATGTTAATCAGTAATATACTCTGAGCAATGCAACATGAATTGTAATTCTAATTAAAACTTGATACAATGCAAGCAATACAATTAAATTGTCTGCCAAAATTCAGTGTTGGTTTATAATTCTAGAATAATACTTTTCATAACTTTATCATTTTTTTAAAACAATATGCACTAAATTATTAATTTTAACTTAAAGCTACTACTTAAGGGAAAGTCTCAGTTTTATAAAATATTAAATGCATAATCATTTTTTAAATTTATTTATTATTATTATTATACTTTGAGTTCTAGGGTACATGTGCATAACGTGCAGGTTTGTTACATATTTATATTTGTGCCATGTTGGTGTGCTGCACCCATCAACTCGTCATTTACATCAGGTATAACTCCCAATGCAATCCCTCCCCCCTCGCCCCTCCCCATAATAGGCCCCGGTGTGTGATGTTCCCCTTCTGGAGTCCAAGTGATCTCATTGTTCAGTTCCCACCTGTGAGTGAGAACATGCGGTGTTTGGTTTTCTGTTCTTGTGATAGTTTGCTAAGAATGATGGTTTCCAGCTGCATCCATGTCCCTACAAAGGACACAAACTCATCCTTTTTGATGGCTGCATAGTATTCCATGGTGTATATGTGCCACATTTTCTTAATCCAGTCTGTCTGTCACTGATGGACATTTGGGTTGATTCCAAGTCTTTGCTATTGTGAATAGTGTCACAATAAACATACATGGGCAAAGGATATGAACAGACATTTCTCAAAAGAAGACATTCATACAGCCAACAGACACATGAAAAAATGTTCATCATCACTGGCCATCAGAGAAATGCAAATCAAAACCGCAATTAGATACCATCTCACACCAGTTAGAATGGCAATCATTAAAAAGTCAGGAAACAACAGGCGCTGGAGAGGACGTGGAGAAATAGGAACACTTTTACACTGTTGGTGGGATTGTAAACTAGTTCAACCATTATGGAAAACAGTATGGCGATTCCTCAAGGATCTAGAACTAGATGTACCATATGACCCAGCCAAAGGATTATAAATCATGCTGCTCTAAAGACACATGCACACGTATGTTTATTGCATAATCATTTTTGTTTCAGTATAGTACCTTTGGTAAGATTATAATTATTTACTGCACATTTATTACTCTTTCTTCAAAAGTGAACTACTTAATTTCTTAGAAGTAATTTAGCAGATTTCATTCAGCTACTGTTACATAGAAATAAGAGGAAAAAATATCGCTATATGAGGTATACATAGGAACTTTTTATAGCTTGCATGGTGAAAACAGGTACTTTATAAATTATTAAAAATAATTTTAAAATAGTTAAGTTCACTTCTCCATACTGGATAATTACAAATTTTCACTTTTAAACAGTAATAAATACCTACGGAAAACTTTTTTTTCAAGGTATACATTATGTTATAAATGCTTGTTAGGTTTGAACCTACTTTTATAAACTATTGCAAAACAGTTGGCAACTGGATTTCAATATTAGTATAAAAATCAATGATGTAAGAGGAACAAATCTGTCTCCTTCATATAAAATAAGCGTATTGTTTATTTCCATCTCCAACCTAACCATTAGACCATTAGTTTCAGCATGCATGTGTGTTTGCCTGTGCTGTTTTTCATATGAGGATAAATGACCTCTCCCAAGGTGATTTATAGATAGAAATCCCTAAAATGTTCACAAGATTCCACATTCACTTCCAGTTTCATTTTAAATGCTACCAACGTTGATTTTTTCACAAAGCTTCCCTCCCACTGCTGACTAGTAAACAATATTTTTTTCCTCTAGAGTCATCCAAAAACAGTCACAAATTTCAGGCAGAAGTCACTCATTAATGGTGGTTTCACACTACATTGACTTATTGGGTTTCTTTTTGGCTACTTTCAAGTATAATTAAGCCTAAGGAATATCATAGGAGTAAAGTGAAACATAGAAAAACCCAGTGGACATTGAGTGATATAATTTTATATTTCATTCACATAATTGACTACAATTTCGTTACCTAAAGTTTTAATTCAATATCTAAAAACACAAGAAAATCATTACATTCCTTATTGTATTATTTTTTTCATCTGAAAGGCATTTGAGACATACTAAAGGCATCTTAGTTTGAAAGAATGTCAGCATTCCACAGGGGCTGTTGATATCCTTCATTAGCTATAACATAGTTAAAATGTAGCACCCACAATAAATCGAAGTATTGGGAAATTGTATTAAAACTTATGACAGTTACAGAGTTTGGTGGGTGCTGGTTGTTTTTTCCTCCCCAGGATTCTAGGGTCATCACTCATAATAGTGGAAAGTATAGCATAAAGGGGAAAAAAATTTAGAATGTTCCTAAAAATAAAATAGAAAGCCCTCAGGAGCCCTTTCAGAACAACAATAAAAAGTATTGCTAGCTGTAAAATTTGTAAGCAGGTTCCATCCTGTCAGCACAGAAACAATGAAGATGAATTATATTCTAGGAGAAACACTGAGACTGTCTAGTAACACAGTGCAAATCTACTACAGTGAGGACAAAGCAAAACTATTTCTTCTCTTTCTTGAGTTGAAGGTGTCAGAACAGGAAGGCCTGAATTAAGTGGAAACAAAGGACTTTCTTTAGAAATTATTTCTAACCTTAACCATTCAGTTTATTCATTTCGGCATTGTTTGGGCTATTCAGTTTTCAGAAATCTCTATTATCTCTGCACTCATAAAGTATATAATTACATTGTTAAAAGTATAAGTATGTATATTTTAATACATAAAAAAGATGCATGTGAGTTAGGGTGATGGTAGCTATTTATACATCTTTAAATATATTTAGGTTTGATGAAAAAACAAGTTTAAAGTTTGTTTGGTTAGTTCTGTGCAAAGGTGTTTTTGTCTTAAGTAAAAGACATTTGGTCTATGTGGGAGATGTTGGCAGTAGGTATGAAATGTTGGGGAGGATAACACAGAGTCCTGCAAAGCAAATCTACTGCACAGTCTCTTTTGCACAAAAACTAAGAGTTCTTTTTTGCATATGTCCTTGTTTGATGCCTCGGATATTAGTGTGATCACTGAAAAGACATGCTGCTAAAATAAGAAATAGATAGATAGGAGTAGTTTTGCAAAAAGTTGACGTCCATCTTGATGGCAGGTTGTAAGTTTAATAACAAACTTTCCACATCCAAAACCAAGGTCAGTGTATGCAAAACGAAACTCACACCAGCAGCAAAAACGGGGGAAGTGTTTATTAATCCTTAACTGTGATTCTCAGAGGACGTTTCTGTGTGCAATATGCCTATTCTCTACTAAAACAACTTGACTTTTAATTTAAATTTAAAACTCAAAGGTTTCCTTTCTTATGTGCTTATGAATGTTAATTAAAGGAGACATGAAATAGTTTGGACAACTATGTACAGTCTTTATTTAACAATATTTGAAAGTTGCTTTCCTTTTATGTTGGTATTTAAATTGTCTACCTATAAGTAATGAATGTGGCTTGAGTCTATTGTATATTAAAAAATTGAAAGTAATATTAGGTTCTCTGAAAATCACTGGAAATTGACATAATTCATGTTTCTGGGTCTCAGTGATTGATTGCATTAAAGCAGTGATGGATTTCAAGGTGAATGGAAATAAATGTTAAGCGAAGCCTTTTTTGTTTAACCTCTTCAATACCTTTCTAGCAATTCTTTTAATTTGGAGGAGCAACTCACAGGAACTGAATCTAAGCAATTACCCAGCACTAGGTAATGTATTTGTCTGAGTACCTAATAATCTCTTAAACCTTTGCTTCTCCCAGCTGAGCTAATTTTTTATGGAAAACCATTGAGAACAGTGGGTCACTGAGAGCAAATGAAGTGGGGCGACCACTGTGTTTCCTCAAGTACTCTTATATAGCCCAGTGTTAGATAGCTGATGATGAAATCTGCATAATAACATGGCCCTAGTGTGTTTCTATTAAGTCAATGGGGCATTGACTATGGACAAAAGCACCACTGGCGTCTATTAAACGGACTGGTTCTACAGACCTACAATGACTTTACTCATCCGACAGGAAGAGTTGTGCACTAATCTCATAATTATACCCCTTTACTCCTCCACTCAGTTTAAATTTTGTCTATTGGCAGTAAAATAAGTATCTATCTAACTATAATTCTAATTAAATGAGTTAAAATGCACTGCTCTAATTATTTGTATATGTATGTGATATGAATTAAATGTGGGTAATTATTAATTCAGATTAATACATTTTAATGGAAATGTATCCACAACAATACACAAACAATATTCTCATGGATATGGTAATAGATGAAAATGTGATTTAATTAGGTAGTAATACATAAATTAGTCTTTATGTCATTAGTTGTTTGTATCGGAACAGGATTTTCTTTTTCTAAGATGTCATTCATTTCATATCTCAGGTGTCAGAAAATTAAGGCAAAAATCATATTTCAAAATTGAGTTCCTGAAATAATTTTAAAGCACATATTTCAGGATGCCTGCCATGTTCAAGAAAAAATGGAAAAATAAACCTATTGTATAATTTCATCTATTGATCACTATGATATACATTTTAAGGTAAATAAGTTTAAACTTTTAAATGGTACAAAGTATTGCATTTTTTCAAAAAGGTATATGTTGTATAACAAGCTTATTAAACATGCATAGGTTTATGTACAATGATAGTCACTGCCTTGATTAATGTTTGAGCAGGTACCCAAAGTTCCTTACTTAGCTGGCTAATGCAGTACCATCTACTATCTCTTGGATTACACTAAAGCTAACATTTTAAAATGTAGAATAAAACAATCTCTTAATAATTTTGTAATATTATCTTTTTTTTTTTTTTTTTTTTGAGACGGAGTCTCACTCTGTTGCCCAGGCTGAGTGCAATGGCACGATCTCGGCTCACTGCAAGCTCTGTCTCCCAGGTTCATGCCATTCTCCTTCCTCAGCCTCCTGAGTAGCTGGGACTACAGGTGCCCGCCACCATGCCCAGCTAATTGTTTTTTGTATTTTTAGAAGGGACAGGGTTTCACCATGTTAGCCGGGATGGTCTCGATCTCCTGACCTCATGATCCACCCACCTCGGCCTCCCAAAGTTCTGGGATTAGAGGCGTGAGTCACTGTGCCCAGCCCATATTTTTAAATTGATAAAATTTTAATTAAATTAGGGAAAGTTTTATTTTAAATCCCTGGCCAAGGTTTTGGATTCATCTTCTTACTCTGACATCATTTTGGAACAAAATTACTGATTTCTAGAGCACTAAATATCATTAGAATACACTTTACACACAACCTACATTTCCTCTATTAGCTTTCGAAAAAATTGATTAATAAAATTGTCAAATAGATAGAGTACCTGTATGTTATAACAGTGATTTAAAGTATTTTATGAGTTTAAACTTAGTCTATCAGCTTAGAGCAGCTTATTCTCCAGTGAGATATATTTGTAATGGAAAACTTTTAGTCAAATTGTTGTTTCATGTAGTAGTCTCTGTGAGCACTCCATTTCAAGACTATTCAGTTTAAGCATTAGCCAACTTTCAGGCTATTCCATTAAGGGACTATTCTCAAAGTCATTGTTATGGGAAGATCCCAACATTACAGATATCTTACTGTGATTTTGGGAGTGAAAGTCATTGATAAATATTTTTAGAGGTGAAATCCTTTATTCATTGTAAAAAGCCTCTATGTATGAACATGTACTACTGGACATACGTTTTTATGTGATAAAATAATTATTCTCTGAGAAGTTCCAGAGCTGAAGGATATGTGTATGTATGTTTCTCTTTCTTCTTCTTTGTCTCTATTTCTCTGTTCCTCTCTTTCATTTTCTCTCTGTGTGGGTTTCATTATAGGTATGTTTCTGTGTGTGTGCATATGATTATGGAAGCTGATGGGGACAAAACAGTTGTGGCACAGTGTGCAATAAAAGGATCATTGTATCAGGCTCTAATTGTAGCCCTTGTGAATTAGTATGAGCAACATCTTACACAAGGCACATACTTTATCCCACTTATATCTTCCTTCATTCATAAAGAAAGGCAGGCCAGGCATGGTGCCTCAGGCCTGTAATCCTAACACTTTGAAAGGTCGAGTTGGGAGGATCACTTGAGGTCAGGAGTTCGAAATCAGCCTGGCCAACATGGCAAAACCCTGTCTCTACTAAAAATACAAAAATTAGCCGGATATGGTGTCACACGCCTGTAATCTCAGTTACCCAGGAGGCTGAGGCTTGAGAATCGCTTGAACCTAGGAGGCAAAAGTTGCAGTGAGCTGAGATCGCACCACTGCACTCCAACCTGAGTGACAGAGCAAGATTCTATTTCAAAAAATAAAGAAAAAGAGATACAACTTGTATAAAGGTCCTTTAATGTTTGAGATTCTCTGTGTGACTAAACAAACTTCTTTCAGAGTTATTAATCATTATTTTAACAGATCTTTAATTTTTCCTCATTAGGAAATTTAGGATACAATATATTTTCTTATATCTTTTTAGTTTTTTTGGCAAAAAAAAAAGATCAAGATTAAGATTGTCCGTAAGGATATCCAGCTTAAGCATTAGCTAGAAATGATTTGAGAACTATAGGTAACAGGTTCAATGCAAATGAAAAAATGAACAATGTATTTGTAATAAGAAAATTTATAAAATAGAAGTTTAATATTCGAATAATACTGCAGGGGGTGTTTCACAAAAGGCGTACACGCAACGTTTAAGGAAGAATTATGTAGCAGACTATTGCAAGTCCATCGTTTTTGCTTATTTTGTGGATGCAAAACCAACTCCACAGAAAATTCTATAACTAAAATATGTAAAATCCAGAAGGCAGAGATAAACTTTTACTGAATTTCATATGAGACAATGTACTTAAATATGAGTGACTATATTTGTACATATGAACATATTCAATTCATGCATAATGCATTATTTTCCCCATGTCGTATGTAGATACTCCAAGAACACACATTGATACTTGGGATAATGATGTTGGGCCTACTACTTTCACAGTTTCTATGAAACAGTTTAGGCCAGGTGCGGTGGATCGTGCCTGTAATCCCAACACTTTGAGAGGCCAAGGCAGGTGGATCAGCTGAGGTCAGGAATTCGAGACCAGCCTGGCCAACGTGGTGAAACCCCGTCTCTACTAAAAGTACAAAAATTAGCCAGGCATGTTAGCAGGCGCCTGTAATCCCAGCTACTCGGGAGGCTGAGGCAGGAGAATCACTTGAACCCAGGAGGCGGAGCTTGCAGTGAGCCAAGACCACAACATTGCACTCCAGCTTGAGCAAAAAGAGCAAAACTCAATTTCAAAAAAAAAAAAGAAAGAAAGAAAGAAAGAAAGAAAGAAAGAGTTTTTCTCATATCCCTTTTACTTTTTATGCTTATTTTATTTAAATGCATATTCATCCAGTGGATCAAGTTTAATAAACTATCTGTGATTTGATTGTCATCTACATATGCTCAGACACATTTAGCCATGAAACTAGAAGGAGGAAGAGACCCTACATTTTTAATTATGAGTGATTATATTATCAATAGGAAATCTTTGCAAGTCCTTCATCATTGGAACTTCAGTTGTGACTGTAATTGGTGAATGTTTAAGATGTGTGTACAGAAAAGAATATGATTTCACTTGAGCAACTCTCTGAATCAGGATCTTACTGAGCAGTAAGTTTATTTTTAAAAATCCTTTTTTTGTGGAACTAATACACTTGGAATATATGTGGAAATGATTAGGGATATCTCTTTTCTACCCACTGCATTAAATTGCCTAACTTTCTGACAGCTAGGAATACATTACCAGTGTACACAGAACATGGAATGAAGTAGAGAAAGAAACCCCATTGTAGATTAAGGAAGAGAAAAAATGATCTCTATATAAGAAAGAAAACCTTGGAGAGAACAAATAGCTAGGTACTGCTACATCCTTCATAGACGTGAGGTGCAGACTGATTTTCTTGCATTTTCTGCAGAGTAGATGCACAGATTATGCTGAAAACAGCAGAGAGCATAATTGTACAACTGCCAATGCGAATGGCAGACTCAAGTCAAATAGAGGCTCTGATACTAACAAATTCAAAACCTGAGAAACACTCAGAAGGTATTTCTCACAAGCTCTTCCATTCCTTAATTTCTGTAACATTGCATTTCAGAAAGGATGGTTGTGTCCTCAGAAATATTTTTATGATGACTGCTCTTTTAAGCATTGCCACTTCCTTTTTCATAAAAGAAAGTAACACAAATGAACTTAATTTATTTCCTTTGATATGCACACAGTTGGGGTTAAAATACAGCCCCCTCTTACACTTGTTCAGTACCTTCCTACATGCTATTTTCTAGCTCATCACATGGCAAAAGTGAAGCCCCTACAGTAGGCAGGGAGCAGAACAACAAGGTTCTCTCTTGGAGAAATGTCATCTAACGCCTCTTGTAGTCCAAGTGATATGCTACCTCTAGAGAACATGGTTGTCTGACAGTTATTTCTGAGTCATCCTGGTGTATTTGAAACAGTTGGTTCTCTCCTTCAGACACTTGTCAACATGTGCAGATGATGTTATAACTGGCACAATGTCACCAGCTCCCTCAAATCAGGAAAAGCTAGTAGCTGTGAAAAATGTGACTTCCAATTCAAGTAAAAATTAAAGTCCTAGAAACAGAAGCACATCTCATCAGATGAGGTATTATTTTAATTGATTCAAATGTGTGAATACTGTGTTAAATGATAATCAGTTAGGTATATTTATTTTGTCTTTCTTGCACTCTGGTAGTGATGGTTGAGAAGAATGGACTTATTAAGTTAAAAAGTAGAGAAAAGTTATCAAGAGGTATTTTTAGGTATATGGATGCAACTACAAAATCCATCTCAACTAGTTAATTATTTAGCCTGTAATTTTTCCCTTTGCAGTAACAAATTTCGTTTGTCTTTAAACCCCTAGTGCCTAATACATTGCTTGATATATAGTAAGGTTCAAATAAATCTTTATTAAATGTGTATTTTTCTCTTCCTTTCTCTCTCTTCTCCTTTTACTTTGTTTCTCTCTTCCTCTTTCTCTCATTATTGAATAAATGAATGATTTTATTAATTATTATAAAACACATGTAACTAAGAGAAATCATGTAATTATATAGGCATAATGGGAGATTAGCATTCAATTTTGCAAATATGAAAAGTATCACTTTTTGATTTATTGTAATAATTTCAGAATCACTCAAAAAGTATACATAGTAAAACTTTCAACCAAGTTATATTAATTCCAGGATTTACCAAATCAAATTGAGGGGATAAAACAATGGCCAAGAAAATCTATTATTTCTTCCTTGGGCTATAGCTTGAACCTGGATGATTTTTTGGCTTCTTTTAATTCCATTAGTTTTTCTTTTTTTTAATCTTTTTCTCACCCAAAATGCTATTAGTGTCATCATATTATTGAACTTTGCAGAATTAAAAACTTCATTTCCTAATTATAATCATTCTTTAATTCTACCTATGGAACACTTAATTTCAACAGATTTCCATATGTAATTTTTTTGCATATTTCTAAAATTTATTGAATAATATTTTCTCAAGAATCTGTTATTTTTCTCTTCTAGGACATTATCCTTCAACTCACCCTAAATCAGACTCCGTCTTTCATTTAAAAATGTCCACCTAAATTGATTTATCTCTCTTTTAAATCCTTCTAATAGCATTTCTTGTTTGTAAAATTGAGCTATGAGATTTTTTAATATTGACTATTTTTAAATTTTTAAATATGTGAGTACATTATTTACCTAAGTAAATTGCATATCTTAGAGGGAGGTGAAGGTGTTAGACTTTTAATAATTTATCAGAGAGCATTTCATAGTTCTTAGGTTAAATGTGTGCAAAGCTCCTAGACATATAGTAAGTATCCCAAAAACATTAGCTGATAAAAATAGCAAAAGCTCAATAAATAATTGATTTCATTATAATTCAATGTACCTGGATAGTATATGTGATTATACTTAAATTACCGTGGTTTGCCTGAGTTACTTTTATAGTATGTGATAGAAGCAGCATAACTCACAAACATTTATCATTACAATTTACCTTGAGTATTGCATGCCCAGTAAATCCCAGCAATTTTCATCATCTGTGGTTATGTTTAGCAAGAATCAACACTAATCATCTTTTATTTCTTATTTTTAATATTGCACATAATGTATAAAATAATCTTCACAGCTTTTTGTGCTAGTGCAACATTAATTTTTAAATTTATTTAAATTTATTTGTACATTTACTTTTTTCAATATTATTCATATGTCTACCCAAACCAAACCAATATTAAACATATATTATGTAGGTCATTTATTCATTTTATTTCTCCTTTGCCTTCAGCAACATTTTATTTTTCGAATGCATATCTGTTGACTTCAAATCCATTTCCAAAAATAGCTAATGGAATGAGTCATTTTAAAAATTACAAGCAAATAAATAGAAACATGCTTACAGAGGTAAATGTAATAGACACTGTGTTTGCCTTAAGTTCAGAATAGAGGCTACAATATATAAAAGTCAATAAACAATTATTTTAAATAAGCACACATTTCCTTGTCAACCAAAATGTTTCATTTCTAACCATTGTGCTGAAATTGCAACTACAGACTCAAGAGCTACGCTCCAGGGAAGAATTTTTAACTAAACATTGACTGTCTCGTTACAATATCACATGAAGACTGAAAAATTCTGGGTTCAAAGGTGGCCAGTGGGAGAAATAAACAAAAAGGTTTCACATGCTCCTGCAGAAAGAAATAAAATGGCAAGCATAGAGAACTGCATGGTATGATAGAACCTCACATTTTTGAATGGGGGGACACTAAATAGATAATCAGGGAAGTAAAAGAAGTGGCCATTTACAAGCATTATGCTTTGCTCAGATGTTTGGACTATATTAAAATGAATAGAGGAAGTCATTGAAATATCTTTGAAGAGGATGTAATAAAGTTTGCCTTTAAAAAATAACTCTGGGAACTCTGTAAAGCTTAGAAAGAATGAAAAAGACACCTTCCTTATGTAACACATAAAATTAAACCTATTTGTAAGCAACTTCCATGCAATCCTTAGAAATTTTCTAGAAATTCTTCATCTCTTGGAAGTGTAATCAAAAGGCCAAGATATAAATATGTTTTTGAAACACAAATTCAACATTTAAGTGAGGACTTTGATTAAAAAAATGTAAATGACTAAATATTTGAAGCCAGAATAAGTGAGGTATATATTAATAAAATTTAGCTTATAAAAGAAAGAAAAATAATGCATTTTTAGGAATAATTAAATTTAACTTTTCTAGAACAGAGAGTGAACATTTTCTAAATGTCTTTAACATTACTAAACAAGTTAAAATTTTAATGTAAAAATTAATTTGAAAGTACACCAGTTTGTGTTCCTTTTACCAAGAGATACAGCCAAAATGTTTTTCAGAATTTTAAAGACAATTTTAAATTGTTGAATACATTGTCAATGAAAAATTTTAAGATAGTTTTCCTCTCTCTTAAAATAAGTATTTGTTAATTCCTTTTAGTGCTCAATTATTAGGCTTACAAAAATAAGTGACACCTCTAATTTTATAGTACATAAGAGTGATATAACCTTTCCTGTACATTTCAGAACCAGTTTCTGAAAAAAAGATTAAATATTATGAATTTACTTTCAATACATTCTATTATATATATATATGTGTGTGTGTGTGTGTGTGTGTGTGTGTGTGTGTGTGTGTGTGTGTGTGTATCTATATGGCTAGAAAGCAAATGTTGTATCAATTAAACCACCTTACATTTATATGATTAGTGTATTAGTACATTTTCATGCTGCTGATAAAGACATACCCAAGACTGGGCAATTTAAAAAATAAAAAGGTTTAATGGACTTACAGTTCCACATGGCTGGGGAAGCCTTACAATCAGAAGCCAAGGAGGAGCAAGTCACATCTTACATGGATGGCAGCAGGCAGAGAGAAAGCTTGTACAGGGCAACTCTCCCTGATAAAACCATCAAATCTCATGAGACTTATTCACTATCATGAGAACAGCATGGGAAAGACCTGCCCCCAGGATTCAACTACCCCCCACCAGGTCCCTCCTACAATACATGGGAGTTCAAGATGAGATTTGTGTGGGGACACAGCCAAACCATATCAATTAGGACTCTTCTTTTCTGCCCTTTTCTGCAACTACATAGTTTGATGCTTATCTGAGAAGAATATGTGGTTAAACTTGTGCACTGTACCTGCTAATTCACTTTATTTAGCATAAATCAGGAATATTTATAGGTTAATTCTGTATCACTTTGAGATGCCACTTTATACTAACACAATTTTGTTTCCTGTAGTTAGTTTATGACATAATATTAGAATCAGATGAGTTTTTCTTTTTAAATGGGATTTTGACTTGGTGAGAGGGAAATGCAAGATCTCTTCCTTCTTTCCTCTTTTCTTTAGTAAAAGGCAAGTTTCTTGATGTAGAGAAGAGTTCTCTGCATTCCTGCACTCTTGCCAATCTCTTTGACTTTAAAATAACACACTACCTCAGCAAGTATACTACTACTTATTTTTTTAAAAAGAAGGTAATTTTATGTTCCTTATTACATAAATAATGGTAAAATGGGTCAAAGAATAGAGGGAGACTCTTTCGTCATAGGATATGAAGTTAAACACTTAAAAGTAGCTGAACTTAAAAGTAACAGTGCTTCTTTCTGAGTTAGTAAGTGATTATGGTATATGGTGAAGGCTGGCTGGGAATGAGTCAGCCAAAAATATTTTTGATTGAAAAACTGTTATTGGAAATTGTTGACAGAATGGCCTAAAATTGTCTATTAGTAGTCCTTTGGGATGATATTTTATTTGTCAAAAATATCAGAAATGAATATTCCCCAGAAAGCAGTGGAAGTATTTTCTTTGGAAAGAATTTCTGTCATATATTAGGTCAGAATTTCTCCAGTGAAAAATACGGTGAAGAATAAATGTGGAAGTTTTGCTAAGCAACTATTATTGCTTTTAAAATCAAATATCCACTGGTCTCAGGAAGGCCTTAACATTCCTCTCCATTGCACTCAACATTAGGACAAATAGCTTTCTGACTCTAGGTACCTGACCTCCTTTTCTTTGAGCTTTTACCTTAAAAAACATGTGATTTTAAATACTTGCTCTGCCCCTTTGAGATTTAAATCTTCTACAAATCAGGAATGTCTTCCTCAAGGACATAGGAGCCATCCTACTGAAATGTAATAATCTAGAAAAATAGAGGCCCTGTCTCCCAGTCTCTGTGGGAGAGTAGAAGCTTAACTTGGATAAGCACCAATTAGCAGATGGCTAATTACATAGCTCGACCTCCCTGCTAAAGTTCTCCAGTACTTTCCCTTTGTTTACCCCTTTTTGTTTCAGTAAAGTGTGTTCAACTTCCTCCCTCATTACAATAAATTGGACTTCTATTGCCATAATGGTTTTGTTTCTTTGTTTGTTTTTGGTTTTTTTCTTTTCTTTTTTATTTATTTATTATTATTTTTGGGGGACAGGGTCTCCTTCTGTTGCCCCAACTGGAGTGCAGTGGTGTGAGCATGTCTCACTCTATCCTCGAATGCCCATGCTCAAGGGATTTTCCCATATCAGCCTCCTGAGTAGCTGTAACTACAGGTACATGCCATCATGCCCAGTTAATTTTTTCAAAAAATTTTTGTAGAGACAAGGTGTCACTATTTTGCCAAGGTTGGTCTCAAACTCCTGGGCTCAAACAATCTGCCTGCCTCAGACTCCCAGCATGCTGGGATTACAAGTGTTAGTCACTGCTTTTGGCCTCCTATTGCCATAGTCTTGAATGAATTCTTCCTTGCTATTTTTAACTAGTGTCTATTATGATTTTTCTTTTAAAGCTGTCAACATTTCTTTGAATTTAAGAATTAAAATCACGGTATTCAACTACATTTTTTAAATTTCTCATCCTGGGTAAATTTAAAACAATATTTTGCTGCCTTTATTAGAAAGTTAGAAGTGATAATGACACAGACATAGCTGATTAAAGCTTAATGAGCTTTGAGGGAAATCATAAATGTTCTCTTTTCATTATAAGACCATCTTTCCTAATGATATAAAATGCTTTTTTAAAAAGTAATATTGTGAGTTCAAAAATAGCACAAAAGTGGTAAAAATTATTCTCTGTATTTGAGAAAATCTTTCATGATCGCATTTGTCCTAATCTTTTTCAAGTCACTAATGTTAAAATAGCATCTCCCAGAAAAAAGTCAATCAACATCGGAAAAGTGAGGGAATTAGCTTGGTGACTTTTCAGTTAACCTGCCTTTACTACATGATATTGAGATTTTCTTGGATCATTGGATATTACACATTCTTACTGTGATCAAAGAAAGATATAATTTATAATCATACCTTCTTGACATTCTGTATACTCTGCCTGTATAGGAAAAACTTTATCTGTATTTCAAGGGATATATCTTTATTTCAATTAATTAAAGTTTTGTCCTTTGTTGGAGGGGTAGGTATTGAGGTATATTTTATAATATTTTTGGAGAAAAATTTGTTTGTTCAAAGTAGTGTGTCCTCTGCACCAACTAACTACAACAAAACTCTCTTTACATTTATTTTTTCTTTAATTTTTAATACCCGTGAAATAAGATAGAGATGTAAGTTAAAGAACCTAACAGATTAAAGCAGCTATTAATTTTAAATTGAGCTAATTCTTAGCTTTCAGGCTAAAAAACTAAGAACAACAACAAACAGGATACTAAACACCAAATGAAACACTAATTTTGATAATAAGAAAAATCCTGTGCCATTATTTACATTTTTTTCCTCAGAGCTTTATTTCAGAAGTCAAACTTTTTGGTTTGTTTGTTTCCCTCATGATCTCTTCCCTGCAGAGAAAAGTTGCAGTAGTTTGCCTAAAAGATTTGTGATCTTCAGGTTCAACTACAAGCCCTGCTTGAATAGCTTTTTCCTTGTTTTTTCTCTGCTTAGCAAATACAAAGCTATCACCACCTTTAAGAATCTGAAGAGACTCTCTCCCACTTCTTAATACTTATGTTAATTTATTTGTTGATTCATTACTCTCAAATATATATATTGATTGCTAATTGTGTGCAGAGTGCTCTGTTATGCACCACAGAAGTTGAAAAGATGAAAACACATGCACAATCTGCCCTCAAGTTATAGCTTGGAAGCTAAATCTTGTATAAAAATTAAGATCTATAAATAATTAAAGTACAAGACAGAAAGTGATAAGTTCCATAGAAGAAAAATCAATAAAGTGCTACCAGAGTTCTAGTTTTGAAAAGGTTGTAAAAAACATGAAATCAGGGATGGTTTCAGAATTTTATCTGGGGCCTAAAGGACATAAAGGATTTAATTGAGAGAGAGAGAGAGAAAGTATGTTTTATAAAGTTCCAGATGGTGAACAACATATAAAAAGAGTCGAGAAGATCAGAAAGTAAAAAGTGAAGGAAATATTTCTGAAATTAAGACAGACCTAGTGAAGGGAAATGGAAGAAGCTAGATGAGTAAGAAGTTAAAATTATAACAAGTCTTGATCACGTAGTAGCCAATGAATGGAGAAGCTTCTAAATACCAAGCAGAAGGACAGCATCAGAGTGACATTATAAAGACATTATTGGTAAGAAGTTTAAAAACATATTGGAGGAAGGGAATTTCCATTGGCAAGACAAGACCCTAAGCACATAAATATAATGATCTGGGTATGAAGCAATTTCGTCTATAAGCATGATAGCATCAGGACATGTTGCAGAGGTAGAATATGTAAAATACAATCACTGATTGGGCATTAGGAGTAAGTCAGAGAACAGAGAATATTAGATGACCCTGATTTAGCCTGGTGCCTAGGGTGCCTTGTAACATAGATGGCTGGCTCTACTGGTAGGGTCAACACTACGATGGTTCTTCAAAAAGTAAAAAACTAAATATACTTATTACACAATCTAGCAATACCACGTCTGAGTATGATACATATCCAAAAGAATTAAAAGCAGAATCTCATCGACATGGTTGTAAATTAATGTTATAGCAACATTATTGGCAATTGACAAAAGGTAAAAATAATCAAAATGGTCATCAGTCAATAATTGGATAAACTACTAATAAATATAGTATACTTTATAATGAAATATTATTTAGCCATAACAGGAAAGGAAATTCTGACACAAGTCACATGAATAAACCTTGAGGACATTATGCCAGATGAAATAAGACACAAAAAGACAAATACTGCATGATTTCATTTATGTGAGATGTCAAGAGTAATCCAACTTACAGAAACAGAAAGTAGAATGATGATTGCCAGTGGTGGTGGGTGAATAAATGGGAAATTGTCATTTAATGGGTGTAGAGTTTCAATTTTGCAAGCTGAAAATGTTCTGGAGATTAGTTGTTCAAAAATGTAAACATATTTAACACTACTGAACTATATACACTTAAAATTAAGATGGTAAATTTTATGTTATATATGCAACAAAATTTTTTAATTAAAAAAGAAAAGGAAAGAAAAAATGAAAGATGAAGAAAGAAACACAGATACACTCATATATTTAATCAGAATCATTTCTTCAAAACAGTGAATAGTGGACAGAGAATGTCAAACAGAAATGACGTTTAAAAATGACCAGGATCTATTAAAGAGCAACACAAATAAAGAAGAGAAAGTTTGGTCTATATAAGAGTAGGTAGTAATATTTTAACAGATGGATAAAATTAATTGTTGGATCCTGTCAAACAAAGGTTTTCATAGTTCCCACTTTGTGGGTATGAGCACAAGATTATAGAAGGCCAGACTTCCAGTCTTGGCTTCTGATACCTTCTATTTATCAGACCTTGTAAAAGTCACTTAATGATTGAAAATAAACAATTTATCAGTAATACCTGCTTATACGATTATTCAGAATTTCAAAAATACATTTATTAGTGTTTTTTGTACAAGAAAGGCAAATATTATTATCATCTGCTGACCTCCTTGATGGGTTTTGTATAAACAATGATAACTGCTAGGTTAATTGCTGCAGGGGATTGCCAGAGACTGTCAAAGGCAGGCAAAGGTCATTATTAGCTATGAACATTGCATAGGGCATTGTGATCAATGCTGAGAACAAAGGAGATAATATAGACTCAAAAATCTGAACTCACCAGGTCTGTATATTTATATTAATATAATTCAATTGTAAACTCCAATATTTATTTTCTCCTTGATACATGCTATTATTAAGTGTTGATCTTTCAGGTAAGTTCTCCATATAGCATTAGAGAGGAAGGAGTGGGAAGAGAACAAGCGACATGTGAATTTGACAGAACATGAAGAGGAGATAGGAAAAATGAGCATGAAGGAGAAACTGAAAAGATGCTACTTTTAGAAATCTGATTAGAGAATTTTTGTTCATTTATATTGCAGCCCATAGGAAGCCAGGGAGACAGGAAATAGAAATTTTTATCATTGAGCTTGGTACTCTACATGTTATTTAATTTAATTTAGACAATAATTTAAGAAGATAGATTTATATTTTCATTTTTTAAATGAGGACATTGTCATATAATTTGCCCCAATCACACAAGTAGTACATGGTAGGTGGATTTCCAGTCAATTCTCTCTGTCTGCTGTGCATAAGCATTTTTCATAATGCCACTCCATCAAACTTCCACTTCCCAAAATGCACGCAGATGGATTATCAGAAAGATCGCAGCTCGTGTGGTATTTCACATTCTAAACCTAAACTGTCACTAACTGGAGGGTATATGTCTATAAAACAGAATATATTCCTTTGTTGATCAACAAAATGTATTTCTTCATTGAGGACAGACTGGTCAAAGTTTGTTAGAGCTGAAGGAATAGCAGATCATTACAGCTAATGTTCTCATTGAGGACAATTCGAATCAGAAAAATGAAGGAATTTACCTAAAGGAACTCAATAAGTTGACAGTTTGAGCTAAACAGATACGAACTGTTAAGTATAACTTAGGAAGATTTTAAAGCCAGTCAGGGATTAATAGAGTACTGTCTAATACATGATTAACTCTATTTAAAATATCAAATATGCTACTAAAGATAACATAAATTTCATTAACAATAGTATAGTTACTTTATCAAAAGTTGCCAGTCATTGACAGATGAAGTTAAGGCAATTTTTCTGTAATTCCATATAATTACTCAGGTGCCTACTGATAATAACTTTGTCCCCAAATTTCTTAGCAGTAACCCCACATGTTATCTCTAATTAGTAAAACTTAGCAATCTTGAAACTTTTTATTTCCTATCTTTCAATTGAATCAGATCTTTTTTAATATTATTTTTACTCACTCATTTCATATATTTTTTACTCATTCCCAAAACTAGGCTATTGCTTTGTTTTTGTAAATGTAACAAGAAAAAAAAAAAAAAAAAAAAAAAAAACTTGTAGTATATTTGCTCTTCCATTCTCAATCATAATAGGTAATATCTAAATACTTTAATAGGAAATAGCCGGACAAGTAACAGAAAGGAGTGTCTTCAATATTTAGCGACTGTGATTTACAAAATTTTAAGTATCATTTTGTAACATTTCTTTTGTTTTTACACTTTAAGTTCTAGGGTACATGTGCACAACATGCAGGTTTGTTACATATGTATACATGTGCCATGTATACTGTGCTGTACCCATTAACTCGTCATTTACATTAGGTATATCTCCTAATGCTATCCTTTCCCCATTCCCCTACCCCACAGCATGCCCCAGTGTGTGATGTTCCCCTTCTTGTGTCCAAGTGTTATCATTGTTCAATTCCCACCTATGAGTGAGAACATGCAGTGTTTGGTTTTTTGTGATAGTTTGTTGAGAATGATGGTTTCCAGCTGCATCCATGTCCCTACAAAGGACATGAACTCACCCTTTTTTAAGGCTGCATAGTATTCCATCATACATATGTGCCACATTTTCTTAATCCAGTCTATCATTGATGTACATATGGGTTGGTTCCAAGTCTTTGCTATTGTGAATAGCACCACAATAAACATATATGTGCATGTGTTTATCTTTAGAGCAGCATCTTTTATAATCCTTTGGGTATATACCCAGTAATGGGATAGCTGGGTCAAATGGTATTTCTAGTTCTAGATCCTTGAGGAATTGCCACATTGTCTTCCATAATGGTTGAAAAAGTTTATAGTTCCACCAATAGTGTAAAAGTGTTCTTATTTCTCCACATCCTCTCCGGCACCTGTTGTTTCCTGACTTTTTAATGATCGCCATTCTAACTGGTATGTGATGGTATCTCACTGTAGTTTTGATTTGTATTTCTCTGATGGCCAGTGATAGCACTTTTTCATGTGTTTGTTGGCTGCATAAATGTCTTCTTTTGAAAAGTGTCTGTTCACATCCTTCACCCACTTTTTGATGGGGTTGTTTTTTTTCTTGTAAATATGTTTCAGTTCTTTGTAGATTCTGGATATTAGCCTTTTGTTAGACAAGTAGATTGCAAAATATTTTTTTGCATTCTGTAGGTTGCCTGTTCACTCTGATGATAGTTTCTTTGGCTGTGCAGAAGTTCTTTAGTTTAATTAGATCCCATTTGTCAATTTTGGCTTCTGTTGCCATTGCTTTTGGTGTTTTAGACATGAAGTCCTTGCCCATGCCTATGACCTGAATGGTATTGCCTAGGTTTTCTTCTAGGGTTTTTATGTTTTTATGTCTAACATTTAAGTCTCTCATCCATCTTGAATTAATTTTTGTATAAGGTGTAAGGAAGGGATTCAGTTTTAGCTTTCTACATATGGCTAGCCAGTTTTCCCATCACCATTTATTAAATAGGGAATGCTTTCCCCATTTCTTGTTTTTATCAGGTTTCTCAAAGATCAGATGGTTGTAGATATGTGGCATTATTTCTGAGGGCTCTGTTCTGCTCTATTTGTCTATATTTCTGTTTTGGTACTAGTACAATGCTGTTTTGGTTACTGTAGACTTGTAGTATAGTTTGAAGCCAGGTAGCATGATGCCTCCAGCTTTGTTCTTTTTGCTTAGGATTGACTTGGCAATGTAGGCTCTTTTTTGGTTCCATATGAAGTTTAAAGTTGCTTTTTTTCCAATTCTGTGAAGAAAGTCATTGGTAGCTTGATCAGGATGGCATTGATTCTATAAATTACCTTGGGCAGTATGGCCATTTCCATGATATTGATTCTTCCTGTCCATGACCATGGAATGTTTTTCCATTTGTTTGTGTCCTTTTTATTTCGTTGAGCAGTGGTTTCTAGTTCTCCTTGAAGAGGTCTTTCACATCCCTTGCAAGCTGGATTCCTAGGTATTTCATTCTCTTTGAAGCAATTGTGAATGGGAGTTCACTCATGATTTGGCTTTCTGTTTGTCTGTTATTGGTGTGTAGGAATGCCTGTGATTTTTCCACACTGATTTTGTATCCTGAAACTTTGCTGAAGTTGCTTATCAGCTTAAGGAGACTTTGGGTGAGAAAATGGGGTTTTCTAGATATACAATCTTGTCATCTGCAAACAGGGACAAGTTGACTTCCTCTTTTCCTAACTGAATACCCTTCATTTCTTTCTCCTGCCTGATTGCCCTAGCCAGAACTTCCAACACTATGTTAAATAGGAGTAGTGAAAGAGGACATCCCTGTCTTTTGCCATTTTTCAAAGGGAATTCTTCCAGTTTTTGCCCATTCCATATGATATTGGCTGTAGGTTTGTCATAAATACCTCTTATTATTTTGAGATACATCCCATCAATACCTAATTCATTGAGAGTTTTTAGCATGAAGGGCTGTTGAATTTTGTCAAAGGCCTTTTCTGCATCTATTGAGATAATCATGTGGTTTTTGTCTTTAGTTCTGTTTATATGCTGGGTTACTTTTATTGATTTGTGTATGTTGAACCAGCCTTGCATCTCAGTAATGAAGCCCACTTGATCCTGGTGGATAAGCTTTTTGATGTGCTGCTGGATTCGGTTTGCCAGTATTTTATTGAGGACTTTTGCATTGAGGTTCATCAGGGATATTGGTCTAAAGTGATCTTTTTTAGTTGTGTCTCTGCCAGGCTTTGTTATCAGGATGATGCTGGCCTCGTAAATGAGTTGGGAGGATTCCCTCTTTTTCTATTGATTGGAATAGTTTCAGAAGGAATGGTACCAGCTCCTCCTTGTACCTCCGGTGGAATTCGGCTGTGAATCTCTCTGGTCCTTGACTTTTTTTGGTTGGTAAGCTATTAATTATTGCCACAATTTCAGAGCCTGTTATTGGTCTATTCAGAGATTCAACTTCTTCCTGGTTTAGTCTTGGGAGGTTGTATGTATCCCAGAATTTATCCATTTCTTTTAGATTTTCTAGTTTATTTGTGTAGAGGTGTTTATAGTATTCTCTGATGGTAGTTTGTATTTCTGTGGGATCAGTGTTGATGTCCCCTTTATCATTTTTTATTGCATCTATTTGATTCCTCTCTCTCTTCTTCTTTATTAGTTTTGCTAGCAGTTTGTCAATTTTGTTGATCTTTTCAAAAACTAGCTCCTGAATGCATTGATTTTTTTGGATGGTTTTTTGTGTCTCTATCTCCTTCAGTTCTGCTTTGATCTTAGTTATTTCTTGCCTTCTGCTAGCTTTTGAATGTGTTTGCTCTTGCTTCTGTAGTTCTTTTGTGCTGTTAGGGTGTCGATTTTAGATCTTTCCAGCTTTCTCTTGTGGGCATTTAGTGCTATAAATTTCCCTCTACACACTGTTTTAAATGTGTCCCAGAGATTCTGGTATGTTGTGTCTTTGTTCTCATTGGTTTCACAGAACATCTTTATTTCTGCCTTCATTTCATTATGTACCCAGTAGTCATTCAGGAGCAGGTTGTTCAGTTTCCATGTAGTTGAGCAGTTTTGAGTGAGTTTCTTAATCCTGAGTACTAGTTTGATTGCACTGTGGTCGGAGAGGCTGTTTGTTCCAATTTCTGTTCTTTTACATTTGCTGAAGAGTGCTTTACTTCCAACTATGTGGTCAATTTGGTATAAGTGCGATGTGGTGCTGAGAAGGATGTATATTCTGTTGATTTGTGCTGGACAGTTCTGTAGATGTCTATTAGGTCCGTTTGGTTTAGAGCTGAGTTCAATTCGTGGATATCCTTGTTTAATTTCTGTCTCATTGATCTGTCTAATGTTGACAGTGGGTTGTTAAAGTCTCTCATTATTATTGTGTGGAAGTCTAAGTCTCTTTGTAGGTCTCTAAGGACTTGCTTTATGAATGTGGGTGCTCCTGTATTGGGTGCATATATATTTAGGATAGTTAGCTTTTCTTGTTGAATTGATCCCTTTACCATTATGTAATGGCCTTCTTTGTCTCTTTTGATCTTTGTTGGTTTAAAATCTGTTTTATCAGAGACTAGGATTGCAACTCCTGCCTTTTTTTGTTTTCCATTTGCTTGGTAGATCTTCCTCCATCCCTTTATTTTGAGCCTATGTGTGTCTCTGCAGGTGAGATGTATCTCCTGCATACAGTACACTGATGGGTCTTGACTCTTTATCCAATTTGCCAGCCCGTCTTTTAATTGGAGCATTTAGTCCATTTACATTTAATGTTAATATTGCTATATGTGAATTTGATCCTGTCATTATGATGTTTGCTGGTTATTTTGCTCGTTAGTTTATGTAGTTTCTTCCTGGCATTGATGGTCTTTACAATTTGGCATGTTTTTGCAGTGACTGGTGCTGGTTTTTCCTTTCCGTGTTTAGTGCTTCCTTCAGGATCTCTTGTAGGGCAAGCCTGGTGGTGACCAAATCTCTCAGCATTTGCTTGTCTGTAAAGGATTTTATTTCTCCTTCACTTGTGAAGCTTAGTTTGGCTGGATATGAAATTCTGGGTTGAAAATTCTTTTCTTTAAGAATGTTGAATATTGGCCCCCACTCTTTTCTGGCTTGTAGAGTTTCTACTGAGAGATCTGCTGTTAGTCTGATGGGCTTCCCTTTGTGGATAACCCGACCTTTCTCTCTGGCTGCCTTAACATTTTTACCTTCATTTCAACTTTGGTGAATCTGACAATTATGTGTTTTGGAGGTGCTCTTCTCAAGGAGTATCTTTGTGGCGTTGTCTGTATTTCCTGAATTTGAATGTTGGCCTGCCTTGCTAGGTTGGGGAAGGTTTCCTGGATAGTATCCTGCAGAGTGTTTTCCGGCTTGGCTCCATTCTCCCCGTCACTTTCAGGTACACCAGTCAGATGTAGATTTGATCTTTTCACATAGTCCCATATTTCTTGGAGGCTTTATTCATTTCTTTTTACTTTTATTTATCTAAACTTCTCTTCTCGCTTCATTTCATTAATTTGATCTTCAGTCAATGATACCCTTTCTTCCAGTTGATCGAATCGGCTACTGAAACTTGTGCATTTGTCATGTAGTTCTTGTGCCATGGTTTTCAGCTCCATCAGGTCATTTAAGGACTTCTCTACACTGTTTATTCCAGTTTAGCCATTCGTCTAATCATTTTCCAAGGTTTTTAGCTTCTTTGCGATGGGTTCAAACTTCCTTCTTTAGTTTGGACAAGTTTGATCGTCTGAAGCCTTCTTCTCTCAACTCATCAAAGTCATTCTCCATCCAGCTTTGTTCCATTGCTGGCAAGGAGCTGCATTCCTTTGGACGGGGAGAGGCACTCTGACTTTTAGAAATTCAGCTTTTCTACTCTGTTTTTTCCCCATCTCAGTGGTTTTATCTACTTTTGGTCTTTGATGATGGTGATGTACAGATGGGGTTTTGGTGAGGATGTCCTTTCTGTTTGTTAGTTTTCCTTTTAACAGTCAGGACTGTCAGCTGCAGGTCTGTTGGAGTTTGCTGGAGGTCCACTCCAGGCCCTGTTTGCCTAGGTATCAGCAGCAGAGGCTGCAGAACAGCAAATGTTACTGCCTGATCGTTCCTCTGGAAGTTTCATCTCAGAGGGGTACCCGGCCGTGTCAGGTGTCAGTCTGCCCCTACTGGTGGGTGCCTCCTAGTTAGGCTACTCAGGGGTCAGGGACCCACTCGAGGAGGCAGTCTGTCTGTTCTCAGATCTCAAACTCCATGCTGGGAGAATCACTACTCTCTTCAAAGCTGTTAGGCAGGGACATTTAAGTCTGCAGAGGTTTCTGCTGCCTTTTGTTCGGCTATGCCCTGACCCCAGAGGTGGAGTCTACAAAGGCAGGCAGGCCTCCTTGAGCTGCAGTGGGCTCCACCTGGTTTGAGCTTCTGGACCTGTTTGTTTACCTACTCAAGCCTCAGTAATGGCGGGCACTCCTCCCCCAGCCTCGCTGCCTCCTTGCAGTTCAATTTCAGACTGCTGTGCTAGCAATGAGCCAGGATCTATGGGCGTGGGACCCTTAGAGCCAGGAGCGGGATATAATCTCCTGGTGTGCCCTTTGCTAAGACCCTTGGAAATCTTGTAACATTTCTTACTGGCTTGTAATGTAAATGTAGCCATGCTAGAAAACACTCTCAATTACAGGCAGAATTAAGAAAGTGCATATAACAAATTGAGGCTCTTTTATAACAATGAAGTTAACTGTTATTTAAGATGAAATATGACCTGAATAAATGTATTATTTTATAGAGTATAAAATCATTATATTTAAGCCAAGAGTATATATTTCCCCTCAAAAATATATTTTCTGTCAACTACTCCATTATTCCATAGTGTAAGTTAAGCCTCCATTAGGGTCAAAGTGCTGCATGAGGTAATTAAAGCAAAAAACAACAAAAAAAATAAGCTTCAGTTCTCCTCTGTGAGTACTGTTCCTCTAATAAGAAACAGATGTTTGACTTACAAACAACCAAAAAACACCAATAAAGGCAGCTCATCCTTATAACTGACTTCCATGAAGTTAGACAATGCAAAGTTTTCTAGAGATGAGAATCATTCACACAAATGTGGAGAGAAAATTCCATGCACCCAAATTTACCACTACCAAAAATAGAAGGAATTAAACAGGGTTGATGGGAGAACCTAGCACCTGAACCCATATCATAATACTGTGGAGGTTCACTAGGTAATCACCTTTGCCTTTAAACAACTCACTAGATAAAATGAGGGTATCTTGTAGTCTGAAGTCTAAAGACTAAAATCTTTCACACACTGAATGCTGAAGCGAAGTAAGCCAGCTCCTGTTCCTCAGCGCTCACCAACTGGGCTGCCTGCCTAACTACTTTTGATTGTTCTCGAAATTGATCTTAAAATTGAAATTTTTCTTGTTTCATATAATTAATATCTTTTTATTGCAATTGTTCTCATATAATTGTGTAATTTCATTAAAGTTTTATGCATCATTAATATTGACCTGTAAAACAGATGACATTTTTTCATGAAAACTAAGATGCTTTCTTTTAAAAGGCAAAAATGAAAGCAAGTTACACAAACAAAACAAAAATATAAGTATTTTTCAATTATTTGTGGATAAAATGTGTGACAGTTGAAGGTAAATATCATAAAAATTCAGAGACGTGTATATCAAAACTTCTTTACATGTATCTTTAAATGCTAGATCCATGTAGAAGATTATGAAATAAATGATTTTTACTACTGTTAGGCAAGAAAAATAGAACTTCACTAAGGAGACTACTGCCAAAAGATAGTTCTGGCATTACATCAAAAAGATTGGCAAATGGCTGTACATTTACCTGTTTAAATTAAAATGTTTTTTGTTATTCCTACTTTATTCAAAAATGAAATAATCAACCATTTATCTGGGATGATAACATCAGTAATATGGCCTTCTGTTATACTAAATTATTAATAGTAGAAAAATAATTTAAAAAAATATGCTGACAATACTAGAAACCAGCTTAACCAAGATGTCCTGCACAGAATATAATAGGTACAGAGAGGATTTGTATTTTGGTGTGGTCATATTGTCATTTGTAAGTAATCACCATATCTGTGAAGAAAACATGATTGGGCCAGAATTGTTAGTTTTGCACGCACATGGACCAAAGTGGGACAGTCATATTTAGTAGCCACCCACTCTGTACAGCTCATTGTACAATGAGCATATTTGAGACCAGTTGTTCTCAAATCTTAGAAGGATCAGAATCACCTGGAGGGCTTGTTAAAACCCAGACTGCCAGGCCGCACCCTAAGTTTCTCATTCAGGAGGTCGGGGATAAGGCTCAAGAAGTTGCATTTCTAACAAGTTCCCAGGTGATACTGCTCTTGCTGGTTCAGCAACTATGGTAGGAATGTTTTGGGATATGAAAAAACAAAGCTAAACCAAATCAAGATAGTTTTACTAGTTTTACTCTAGAAACATTTTCATTCTTAAAAAAAAAAAAAAAAAAGCTGAAATCACATGCAAAAAGCAAAGTGTATCCATAATTCAACATATAAGTTAACCGCTTGGTTGGCTGTCCACTGATGCATCCCAGAGTCTTCCGGAGTCAATAATATGAAAGGACTTGGAAGGAATTAACCAGAAAAAAATATTTTCCTTCTTAACAAAAAAGCAGGGTGAGTGAGCACTTGTGGGAACAAACAAATGTGACTTAGCATGTGCTAAGAAATATTTTGAAAGCACACTGAGAAAATTGCATCTGTCTCTTTCCTTCAAATTTGACTGTGCAATTTAGAGGCAACTGATAAGATTCCTGCTATCAACACTGTTATCTATATGTCCATCATTCTTTCACCTTAATTTTTCTGCCTGGTATTCTCTTTTCTTTTCCTAATGTTTACTTCTGTATTTTTAGGTGTAGTCATTGTCACAAATGAGATTTTCAAAGTCAACATTTCAGTAATAGTTCCAGTTCTGTTACAAACTAATTCTAAATATATCATTCTGTTAATTGGTATAATACATTAAAATCTACTTGGAAAACATTTAAATGGTGAAGAGAAAGGAAAATTTATTCAAAAAGAGACTCTGGGTTACATTTTTCTATTCCTCTTTAAAGGGTTGATCATAGAAATAACTTTGCCGAAAAGCCCTGAGGATGAAGAGAAGTGCAATCTGTGCGCTCAAATGAAAATAGATTTAATCACATGAACTGTGCTGGAATTATTTTCATTCAACATTTCAAAGATATAATAATATTTTATGCCAACTTGCCCAAGCCCTAGTTTTTATGAGAAGTAATCCATCCTGAGTTCATTTTACAGTGGTTAGCTCCTTAACTGGAGATGGGTAAGTGCTTTTTTTTTGTCTCCAAAGATACACTCTGCAAAATAGTCCTTCTGAGATTGGGATAATGAATAATCTCTGTGTGTGTGTATGTGTTTAACTGTAAATTTTCACACAGACCTCATCAGACACTACAAGAAAGTCATTGTAAAGAGTGCATTTTTTTTTTAAGTTAAATGAGAAACCTGAAAATATGTTTTTAGGAGCTGCACTAAAGAATTATGATTGTAGGCTGGGCGCGGTGGCTCAAGCCTGTAATCCCAGCACTTTGGGAGGCCGAGACGGGCGGATCACTAGGTCAGGAGATCGAGACCATCCTGGCGAACACGGTGAAACCCCGTCTCTACTAAAAAATACAAAAAACTAGCCGGGCGAGGCGGAGGGCGCCTGTAGTCCCAGCTACTCGGGAGGCTGAGGCAGGAGAATGGCGTAAACCCAGGGGGCGGAGCTTGCAGTGAGCTGAGATCCGGCCACTGCACTCCAGCCCGGGCGACAGAGCCAGACTCCGTCTCAAAAAAAAAAAAAAAAAAAAGAATTATGATTGTAGCCGGGTGTGGTGGCTCATGCCTGTAATCCCAGCACTGTGGGAGGTTGAGGTGGGTGGAGCACGAGGTCAGGAGATAGAGATGATCCTGGCTAACACGGCGAAACCCTGTCTCTACTGAAAATACAAAAAAAATTAGCCGGGCGTGGTGGCAGGTGCCTGTAGTCCCAGCCAGTCAGGAGGCTGAGGCAGGAGAATGGCGTGAACCCAGGAGGCAGAGCTTGCAGTGAGCTGAGATCACACCACTGCACTCCAGCCTGGGCGAGAGAACGAGACTCCGTCAAAAAAAAAAAAACAACAACAACAACAACAAAAAAAACAAAACAAGAAGTATGATTGTAGAATGATTCTAGAATTTCCTAACCTAGACCTGAGGCTATGTGTGGTTAGGAAATGCTCTTGTGTATCACTATCATAGTTATTCTTGTAAATAAGTATTCATTAAATGTTATTACAGAGGAAAGATCTAGGAAGACTAATTGTTGTAGCTCTTAGAACTTGTATTAAGCTATGAATTAAGCTGTTGAATGTTTACACATATAAGGACTAGAACTAAGTTTTATTGTCTCACTCATAGCTAAGAGTGATATGTATGCTTAGGATTATTAGACATCTAGTAAATAAGGAAAAGAGTGTAGGTCATTCAATTCTGTGAACCTGGAGTTTGCTGCTGAATTAGAAAGATGACAAAAGTTCACCAGGCAAGTCACCTTCGAGCTGTCAATATCTGGCCTTTGTCTCTCAAGGGAAACCATGCAGTAACACTTAGAATTTTCCACTGTATAGGCAATCCCTACCTAATTGTTTAGCAGGAAGTATCTCAACAATCTGTACAGCAGATGTCACTACCTCGCTTAACACTAGCAAATGAAGAAATAAGGGCAGAAGAGTCATATGCTAATGGAAAAGATGCACAGAGAAACTGCTGCATGGGCATAGATAATACACCTCTCTCCGGCCATCTGTCCTACCATGTGTGCTGCACATCACAAGAGGATGTGAGAAGGGGTGGACAGCTGAGTACAACTTACAAAGAGGTTTTTCAGAGTGAAAATATGATTGCTTTCAATAGTAGTGTGACATTGGAGTATGCACATTTTTATTAATATTGCAAGGAATGTATTACTAATATTATTTAAAGAACCAAAGGCTTTAAGTATTACATACTTTTATAAATATAAATTAGTGTCATGTCACTCAATACTTTCCATCACGGTGTTCTGGTATTATTTCTTGAGTGGCAAGGAAAAATGCATAGTTATTCTGAGATGCAAGAATTACACATGGCAGTTTCGTTGTATGACACCATTTCTGCATAAATGACTGAAACAAAGGCTGAGAGGAGATTCTGTAGGACACCGCAAACCAAGGTAATGCTTACAAAGCTCTGAGTCAAAGAGGTGCGGTATCTATAGTGCTGTATTACCCTGGCATTAATTCATATTACCCTGGCAATCAAGTCAGAACTCAGCTTAGTACCTTAGTAGTTTGAGTGCCATGTTAAAAAAATTAAATTTTAAAATACTGCCTCTGAATTATATTTTTGCATGTATATATAAACAAATCAAATCAGGCAATCAGCTTTCCAGAATTATTTCCTAAAAAGTAGAACTATCTTTGACTCTGTTTGAGGGAAAAAAAAAAAAAAAAAAAGCATACTGAATAACTAGTTGGGGGAAATGGCCTGTGCCTCAAAACAAGCAAACAAACAAATAAAATCCTAAAACTAGGTTGTCAGTTTTTAGATAGATAAGAAGAAAGATAATTCCAAGAATTTCACTTAGAATATATATATTTCACTTAGAATATATATGGACCTAGTTAAATCAACAGTCATTCAAACATACAGTTGACATCAGGAATTAATATGTAGCATGTAGAAAAATTGTATAACCTCTTTGAGAGCAAACTGGCTCTCTGGTCATAAACAATTTGGTGGCAGCAATATAGATTTTAATACTGAGAAAAATATTGTGTTTTGTAAATAGACATATGATAATTAGCTTCCTAATACTAGGATAATAAGACAGTCAAACTAGGTAAAATAATAGCTATGTTTGGGATTTCAAGAAATAAACTTCAAAACTGTTGTCAATACCAATGGTATCTAAAGATATTACATATTCTTTTTCTAGTTTATGGATTTCCTTAAGCTTTCACACTGAAGCAACTGAAAGCAATCTGAGGAAATTGTGAAGTGATAAGACAAAAAACAAGACGAAACTCCACAGTGAATTGACATTGTAATGAATATAGTAGATTACACACAATGTAGGAAGAAAAAAAAATAGAGAATAGATTATATAGAGCATGCTCTTTTTTTTTTTTTTTTGAGACAGAGTCTCGCTCTGTCGCCCAGGCTG
Organism: Macaca mulatta; assembly: GCF_049350105.2. Classification (NCBI taxonomy): domain Eukaryota; kingdom Metazoa; phylum Chordata; class Mammalia; order Primates; family Cercopithecidae; genus Macaca; species Macaca mulatta. The sequence continues at coordinate 60,788,557 of NC_133422.1, forward strand.
GAGTGCAGTGGCTCGATCTCGGCTCACTGCAAGCTCCGCCTCCCAGGTTCCCGCCATTCTCCTGCCTCAGTCTCCCGAGTAGCTGGGACTACAGGGGCCCCCCATCACGCCTGGCTAATTTTTTTGTGTTTTTAGTAGAGAGGAGGTTTCACCGTGTTAGCCAGAATGGTCTCGATCTCCTGACCTTGTGATCCACTCGCTCCTGTCTCCCAAAGTGATGGGATTACAGTCGTGAGCCACCGCGCTGACCAGATATTGGTTATTTAAAGAGACAAAATCACATTTCCCTCCATGGTCTGTAAGATATGATGTAATCTGTTTTTCTTTAGGACCCAAAATTTAACTCTGATTAAAGTTGAGGAAGTAATAGACATGTCAGCTTTCAAACAAAGGCACACAAAACAGTGTTTCTATCAATGTACAAATACTTGCAAAATAGTCTAGTTACCCCATCTTTACTCTTGTCAAAAAACAGTTTTCTTTGAAGAAGAGAGTTTGAAATTATACTTCAAAACTAGGAGTTATATGCACTTCTTCCTCTGAGACCGTCATTTTGGCAGCAGTCTCTCAGAAATTATTTCATATTCCTTAAGCCTCAATCAGGTCTTCAACTTTCTGTTCCACAGGTGACAAAATTACATCTTATAAAGAGTTTTGAATTCATTATGAAAAATAATAGATCTTTAGGATTTAAAAGTAAAAGAAACATGCTGGGCAAGTATGTGGATCATCCATTTCCTCATTTTATAGTGACATAATCTTTGATTTGATTCAAATGTTTGACTGTGCTCAAGTAGTAAAAATTACTTGTATTAGTAGCCCCTTAGTAGATTCCATAGGGGTTACAAAGAATTCAAAGCAATTTTCTTCTTGTCACACTGTGTGAGGCTTACTTTCAGTACTAAAAATAAACAATATAAATAAAAATAAACAAAATAAATAAAAATAAAAAATATAAAACAGTCTTCCCTGAAACACAGAAACAAAATACAACAACAACAACAAATGTGCCCTAAATCATAAGCATAGCGTATGTCTTGGTTGGCCATCTTAGAAAAATTAAGCTTACAGCCAGTCAGTAAAGCAATCAAAGGCTAAGGCAATGAAAAGCAGTCAAAATTCTAAGCTAGGTCTGTTCAAATTATTTTTATTATAAAAAATTCTCCTGATTATTTCATTTCTCCTTGAAAAGAATTTCAAACTGTACAGACTTCCCTGTAAGCATCTTATGTATGAGTAGTTTTAAAACTTTCCAACTCTCACCCTGGCTCTACTTTAGAACTGCAGTAAATTAGACAGGAGTTTTTAAGTTGTCTCTAAATGGCTATAATTAAATCCTCACTTAGCACTTTGCCATCTATACCAAGGGCAAGCTCAATGTGATAAGGGATGTGTAAGAGTAGAATTACTGAAAGAAGAAAAATTAAAAAGAAAACCTGTGACTTGGCATAGATTCTTGTGTAAAGAGCACAGGTTAGACATTCCAATAATTTATTCTACAGAGACGTTGTTATATAAAGATGAAAAAGGGTAGGTGAATAGATGAAAAATAGTCTAATCTTTCCTTTTACAGCTATGCTTAAAAGTGAACTCTTACACAAGAAATCTATTACTTGCTAAACTTTTCATCTTCTAAATTGATCGTGAAAACAAATATACTTTTTTGAAAATGACCCTAATTCAAATCCAATGTGTACTGATAGGTCAAATTGTTTGAAGTGAATCTAATTAGCAAGAATAGGCCACCTAGCCCATGGATAAGGAAAGGTATCTGATGAGACCTAGAAACAGGATGATATTAATGTCAAGAATGGCAGGATTGGTGGTTACTCAAAAAATATAGCTGCTAAGTTGAGTGGAAAAAACAAACAAACAAACAAAAAAACACTGTCCTATTTGAGATAAGAAGGGAATTACCAATTGCTATTTTCCTAGCTACTAAAAAACTTAAAATAGAAACAAAGACACAGAACACTGCTGTTGTAGCAATTATAATCGTGTTTGAATGAATTTTTATGAACTTCTCACTTGATCAGTTAGTAAACTACTTTTTATTTTCAGGAACAAATTAATTTTTAGAGATGAAGTGAACATTTATCAGACAACTACAGTTTAAGAGTGAGGATTTCTGATTTTTCTATAACTGAAAGACAAGCTGGACTATGATCTAAGTATTACAAAATAATTCTTCATTATTTTGTGGCAGCGTGTGGTGGCTCATGCCTGTAATCCCAGAACTTTGGAAGGCCAAGGCGGGTGGATCACTTGAGGTCAACAGGTCAAGACCAGCCTGGCCAACATGGTGAAACCCCATCTCTACTAAAAATACAAAAAATGAGCTGGGAGTGGTGCTGCATGTCTGTAATCCCAGCTATTGGGGAGGCTGAGGCAAATCCCTTAAACTCGGGAGGTGGAGGTTACAGTGAGCCAAAAACGTGTCATTTCACTCCAGCCTGGGCAATAGACCAATACTTTGTCTCAAAACAAACAAACTAAAACATACAAACAAAAAACTATTTTGAATATGGAGGAAAATGTACCATATATTTACAAAGCACAATATAATTCACTTTAGTATTATCAGGCATTATTTTCTGATGATCAACAACACTGTCTGAATATAAGGAAAATTACATTGTGAACATTTATCTGAGAAAAAGGAGATGCAATGAGAACAAAAAAATGGCATGCCTCCATGTGAGTGCTTCACCAACATATAAGAGGAAGGGTCTTTTGACTCCTTCTTCATTCATGTTTCACCCTCATAACATTGGTTTTAAAACACTGTATCTCATTTACCTTTCTTCTAAGAAAAATTGAGTGCTTGGTGTTCATGTTTCATTCAAAATGCTCAGAAACATATCTCTTCCTAGGGGAGGTACAATGTCATTTTCAAGGGTAGTGCTAATCAAAGTCAACTTGTTAATTGGTTGTGATTGTTTTCCAAGTATTTGAATGCTACCTAGTTATTCCAGCTGCAATTCTAGGTTATTAGGCATCTATATCTCAGCCAAAATAACAAAAATACATTGTAATCATGGTTTTCAATATAAATAAAAAAACATATACAAGTCCTTTGCTAGTGTTTCATTGATGAGCTAAAATCAATCTTTCCACTTTCTGGGAATTTATTACAATCATTCTAATTTTATATACTCTAATTTTTCTCATACCTAATATACTATATTAGTATCACCACAAATACTGTAAAATATTTCTAGACAGAAATAATCCAGGCACCACATTGCCTTAGCAAGCTAATCCTTTAGCAGAGAGTAGCAATAACATTTCAAAAACTAATGTTTATAGTAAAATGTGTTAATTGGTTATTTACTTATGATAATAGGTGATTGGTGAACATTATTAAATATATGTGCCCTAGTTCTTCTTTCTTCAATATGTTTGTTTTTAAGGACTTAGATTTCACATTAAAAATCTAAACTACATGACTGTATTCAAGTAGAAATAACTAGTCAAAGTCTAAATAGTAATTTTGAGAACATGAAATTTTATATAAATAATTAACATATAAGTCATTATACAAATAATTTTCTATTTGTGCATCCAGCTACGGACATCATAAATAGTTGATCTTTGGTTTTCACATATTTATACACTTTGTTGGTTTTTGGCCTTAGAAATATAATTTTATTACATATTGTTAAATGCTGAATACATCTAATTTTATAGATGAATTCTATTGGAATTTGACTATAGTTCCAGAGAGTAACCTTAGCTTCAGAAGACTGTACAATGAAAATGTGGAATGTTAAATGTATTAGGTTTACAAAAAATTTATTTCAAATTTAAAAAGAGAGAATATTATGATGAATGTTACATTGTTTTTGTTGTTTCATCAGAAAAAATGTATTGCACATATTTAAGGTGCAAAATATAATGCTTGATATACTTACACATAATGACATAGTAATTTTAGCCAACTAACATATCCATTCTCTTGCATAATTACCGTTTTGTATATGTGTGGAGTAAGAGCACCAAAAATCTATTTCTTAGGTAATTTCTAGTATGTAATACAATATTGTAACTATAGTCCTCATGTTGTACCTTAGATCTCTAGACTTATTCAACCTACATATCTGCCACTTTAATTTTACTTATTTATTTACTTATTTGAGATGGAGTTTCACTCTGTCACCCAGTCTAGAGTGCAGTGGCACAGTCTCAGCTCAATACAACCTCCACCTCCTGGGCACGGGTGATCTTCCTGCCTCAGCCTCCCGAGTAGCTGGGATTACAGGCACCTGCCACCACACTCAGCTAATTTTTTTGTATTTTTAGTAGAGACGGGGTTTTACCATGTTGGCCAGGCTGGTCTGGAACTCTTGACCTCAAGTGATCCGCCTGCCTTGGCCTCCCAAAATTCTGGGATTGCAGGTGTGAGCCACAGCGCCCAGCTCATATCTGGCACTTTATACCTTTTGTTCTACATCTCCCATTTCTTCACATTTCCCCCTACCCCAACCCCTGAAATCACTGTTTTATTCTCTATGTATTTGCCTTTTTCTTTTTTTTAAGATTTCACATACAGGGAGATCATGCAGTATTTTCTTTCTCTTTCTGGATTATTTCACCTAGCATAATGTCCTCCAGGTTCATTCATGTTGTTACAAATGACAGAATTTTCTTCTTTCTTTACACTGAATAATATTCAATTGTTATGTACTTACCATGATTACTAGTTAAGTACCCTGTTTTAAAATTTTATAAAATCTAACATTAAATCTGTATGTATAGTACAAAGAACGATAAATGAGCATATTTTGCGGGTAAAGAAAAATGAAGAATATATGAACTGGATATCAGAAAAGGTAAAAAAAAAAAAAACATATAAATCAAATCCCCTTTGTAATTTTTTCTCATGCTTCTTTCTAGCCTGCCCTAAGCTCCCCAAATAACAGGACTTCAACACTATTAATTCAATTATTGACTCACGAAATACTCCCTTTTCCCATTCCAGCCCCACAAATTAACCAGTGTTTAGATTATCTAAATAAGGTGTTGACGGATGTAATGGAAATAACTAATCAGGCTTAAGATGATATTTTCAATAGCCTCCAGGAACTTTTGTATTTTTTCATTATTCCTTCTTATTATATAATTTAAATTTATAGCTGTGCTAAAATGGTTATGGATTTTTAGAAGATTCTAACAGTAAGATTACAAGAAGGCAATCAAATATCATTATAACAAGAGTTCAATGGGTCTATTTACATCTTAATTCTATTAGCAATTTCAAATATTGCCTGTCAAGTAGGGTTTAACTGAAACCAAAATCAGGTTTAGAACTCTGGGAAATAATGTGTCAATCTTGAGATAAATCATAGAATGTAAAAGTCTTTGGTGGACAGGCATGTATTTGTGTTTAACATAGCAAAAGAACACAGTTACAACGGTATTTCCTATTTTGTTTTAAGATGCATATTTGATAAAGAAAGGGAAGAAAAAATATCTTATAGCTAGAGTAAAAAATGTTGGTAATACATTAGTTTAATGGTCCATAGGTTCTTCTCTTATAAATACACAAATTAAATATTTTTGCGATGATGTATATTATCCATTAGTTCAAAATAGCACTGTGTCTTGCACTGTTCAACAAATAATATTATGCCATTATGCATTTTTTCTCTAAAACTTATAATTCACTATTATTTTATGATACTGACCTTCAATCTTCTATCTCAGTACAAAATCCTGTGAAATGAATTCCCCTCTTCATTACTTAAGGTTATTTTTTGGTGTTTTATTGTTTAAAAGTCAAATACTGTTTCTTTGACTACTTTTGTATTCTTACTACACTCCACACTGTGGAGTCCCCTGACTAACATGCAATGAACATGCCTTTTTTTGATGGGGGTTGAATTGGCAAATTAAGTTTAAGGTGGATGAATCTTTTATATCATCAAAGAATATAAGAAGTACTTACTAAATGTAATTTTAAAACATGATTTATTTACATATTTCACACAGCATAGTCTTACTAATAGTAGCAATATTTTTGCAATTATTAACTATATTAATCTGTTATAGATTATTTATACTATAGTCTCTACATTGCAAATTCATTCCAAATGTTATGGCATCATATAAATATTCATGTAGTGATTGGCAGGAAGGGTTATTTAATTCAATTCTGAATTAACAACAAAATTGGGTGCTATTCAACATCATTGAGCATGTGTTACATGGCAACAGCCTTTATTATTAATATTAATTTATTGGGAGCAAAATACCAGAGAGAGAACTAAAAATTAGGCCATTATTAAATTTTTACTATATGTCAACTCTGCCATATGATGTTACAGTTTCTCAGTGTTTCAATTCATGTAGTAATGTCAAGATAGTTATACTTGTATTTTAAAATAATTCTTAAGGTTTGTACTTTCTACCAAGAAAAATCAGAACTTGTCAATTTACTGACCTCTGAGACACACAAAAAACCAAGCCTATAATTAGTCCTCAGCATTGCAATAACGATTTACTCTTCTACACTCTAAGGATAATATACCAGTTTTGAGAAATGGTCTTCATGGACATATTTCTTTAAAAGCACAACCAACAAGTAAAAAACTCAGACTCAAAGCATCTTCTTAATTATTGTTCCTCTCCTGACTATGAGCCATTATCTATTAGGAGACACTCTAGCCAATGTAGTAAGCAACAGCCTCCAACTTTTGGTTGATTTCTACACTTCCTTCAAATGTATCTCAAAAGTTATGTCCAATGTGAAATTTCCCATAAAATTACAAAGAGCTTGTGTCTTTCTCCTATGAGCTTCTCAAGTAGGTTTACTCTCTGATATAGTTGGATATTTGTCCCCTCCAAATCTCATATTGAAAATTGGTCCCCAGTGTTGGAGGTGGGGCCTGGTGAGAGGAGTTTGGGTCAAAAGGGCAGATCCCTCAAGAATGGCTTGGTGTCATTCTCATCAGATTGAGGAAATTCTTACTCTTATTTCCCACAAGATCTGGCAGAAAAAAAAAAAAAAGTCTAGCACCTTCCTCCTTTCTCTGTCTCATCATTCCTCCCTCTTGCCATGTGATGCTGACTCCCTGTTGCCTTCCCCTTCTGCCATGAGGCCCTATGAGGCCCTTACCAGAAACAGATGCTGGTGTCATGCTTCTTGTACAGCCTGCAGAACATTTTCTTTATAAATTACCTGGCCTCAGGTATTCCTATATAGCAACATAAATGGACTAAGACACTGACAAAAACCTTTTTTACTGCAGTTATTACTTTTGTGATTTTTGACCAGGAGTTTCTCAAACACAGCATTCTGTTCCATTTACACCTCAGTCTCCAGAGCCTACTATGTGCTGGTGCATGGTTGCACGATTATTTGATGAATAAATAATTCAATAAATTAAATAGATTTAAATAGGTCTCTTCCTCCCAAGCTAATATTGGGCAGTTTTTAAAAATCAGCTTGTTATTATTTGGATGCCAGTCTAATCTCTTGGAATATATGTCTTGGGAGAGGGTGATTATTGCAAACATATTTTAAATGAGCATTCTATCAGATTGATTTCATTAATTTATAGTTGTCTCAAATTTTATCCATGACCACTCAAAGTAAAGATATATTTCCCTTAAATAATTGTATTTTCCAACATAATGAACTCTTCCAGACTAAAAGGAATGGAGAATATATCATTTATATTTATGAAACTGTAAGATGTATGACGATGTTTACACTCATAAGAATTATACTCCCTACTCACTGGAAATAGAATTAGTGTATATAGGATAATTATTTCACCTTCAGTGAACTGATTTTAGTTTTTTCTCATTTATTGGATTAATATAGATTTCACAGTGACTTTTCCAAAGTTCAAACATGGTCAATGAAGTATTTATGATTTTTACCAAGATATTTTTCCTTTTAGTTCCCTCCTCAAGCACTTCACAGGATTTTTCAGAAATATGTAATGGCTAGATGTGGTGGCTTTGAAGATTTATAGGATTTATTTTTAACTTTGAAAAGTTTATAGTTTACAGTTAAAATATTGTTTTGTTCCAGAATTGAAAGAAAAATGTTCATGCCTGTGATCCAAGTGATGTGATTTAATATGCACAAAATACAATTAGAAGTTATATAAGTTCACTGTATTTTGAGGGTAAAAATATTCATTTCATATGACACTGTTATTTATATTGTTGGATATCATGAGTACTTATTTCAAAATTCTGTTAACCAATATGTATTTTCACAAAAGTGTTCAGGCAAGTGTCTTGGAAAAAAATAGTGCCACTCTCACAAATATGTAAAAATGTAGCCCCCTCAGAATACATACATAGTAGGTTCATACATATTCAGATCATATTTCCAAGAAACAAAACAAATAAAGACCAACATAAATATTCAGCTTAAATTAACCATATTTTATCTTAAATTATTTCAAAATAAATTATTATGCAACATTTTACTTTAGATTGTGTGTCCAATCTCATTTTTTCTGTCCATGTGTTTTCCTTAATCATATTTTTTTCCCACTACTGCATTTGTAAAATCATTGTAGTAACCAAAAATCATGCACAAAGTAAATTTTCCTTATTTTATGAATAAAATTGTTGGATCTAGAAATTAACCATTTCAAAACTTAGCATATAGTCATAATGTTTATAATGTGTTTAAAAATATCTTTGTGGGCCCATTTATCATTTTGTATTCTCCAATATTCACTTTTCTTCATTTTCCAAACTATGTTTTAAAATGACTGAAACTGATGTGAAAGAACTTTAAAAAAATGTGACCTGTTTCCTTATATTGGCTGCAGATGGGAATTGGTTCATGAAAAGCAATTTCTAAAAATGCATCAACAAATATGTTCTGCCATTATGCACAAGTCAAGTTCTGAGTCAAGAATAAGGGTGGCATTACCCAAATGTCCATCAGTGACAGATTGGATTAAGAAAATGTGGCACATATATACCATGGAATACTATGCAGCCATAAAAAAGGATGAGTTTGAGTCCTTTGTAGGGACTTGGATGCAGCTGGAATCCATCATTCTTAGCAAACTATCACAAGAACAGAAAACCAAACACCGCATGTTCTCACTCATAGGTGGGAACTGAACAATGAGATCACTCGGACTCAGGAAGGGGAACATCACACACCGGGGCCTATCATGGGGAGGGGGGAGGGGGGAGGGATTGCACTGGGAGTTATACCTGATGTAAATGACGAGTTGATGGGTGCAGCACAGCAACATGGCACAAGTATACATATGTAACAAACCTGCACGTTATGCACATGTACCCTACAACTTAAAGTATAATAATAATAAATAAATTAAAAAAAAAAAAGCATAAGGGTGGCAATTTGAAGCTATAGTAATTCTCAAACATGATTTAGTTTTTCAGGACCTTCAGATATGGAATTTTAATTAACCAATTTTGAGATTTGTACATGAACTTTAATGGCATATAAATTCATTTCAACAGGATTTCCTGTAGATACGAACACAGGGTACAAAAAAGGCTTAAAACTTGATGTTTATGTCTGCTCTCAGCTGGCTAAAACTTAGCTGGTAAAAGGACTTCAAGTGCCTTGACGAGCTAGAGAGGTCTAAATGTAATATCAGATAAGAAGAGCTATATTGATCTGCTTCTGCTTCCTAGATGCTAATCTTCCAGTTTCATGAGGACTCAAAAAAGAAGTCAATGACTTCCATCATGAAAGTTCTATTCCAGACAGTGATTTTGCATCAACTAAAAAAGTATTTAAAAAGACCGGGATTAGAATTTTATACATTTTCTCCTAGAATGTTATCTCCTTAAAGTTTTCTTTTCTTGAAGAAAATGGTGCCACACAGACACACACAAAATTATTTTTCTTTTCATAGTCACCGATTTTTTGCAGTCAGAGAGAGTGAGAGACAAAGACAGAAACTGAACGGAGATATCTTCAAGCACATGTATCTATTTGTGCCTGTTTACATTATTTGATATTAAAAAATTGCTAATATTTAATCACTGTCTAAAATTCACATATCAGTTTTTCAAAGTGCTGTTCCAAAAGAGAATACATTTCCCCAGAGAATTGATTTATTTGCCTCTCAAATTCTGTGGATGAATGGTAAGCATGATAGACTAAGCCTGAGTTGCCATTAACCTGAGAGATCAATGTGGACTGTTGGTCAGTCTCATGGCACTCCATTTCTTCTTCACTCTAATCGCAAAAAGAAGTCACCCTTTGACCTTATAATTAGATCACATTCTCTACTAGATCTCCAGAATAAATAAGAATTCCTGGGGAAACGACAGCCACAAATGGATAGGACAGCTAGAGGTCGTGTAAAAATCTGGGCAAGGCCAGGCATGGAGGCTCATGCCTGTAATCTCAGCACTCTGGGAGGCCGAGTCGGGTGGATCACCTGAGGTCAGGAGTTTGAGACCAGCCTGGCCAACATGGTGAAACCCCGTCTCTACTAAAAATACAAAAATTAGCTAGGCGTGGTGGTGTGAGCCTGTAGTCCCAGCTACTTGGGAGGCTGAGGCAGGAGAATCTCTTGAACCTGGGAGGCAGAGGTTGCAGTGAGCCAAGATTGTGCCACTGCACTCCAACCTGGTGACAGAGCAAGACTCCTCTATGCCCCCCACCCCCCCAAAAAAAAATCTGGGCAAAATCATCCCACCTACAATGTTGCCTCAGAGACCAAGTAGAATCTGTATGATAGGCATAGAAACTGCTATCATGGAGAATTGGGAAGAGCTTCTCAGTTCATCAATCCATTGATATAGAGGACAGTATGCGAAGGTAGTTTTCCCAGCTGTATGTCCTCTATCCCAAACCAGCACCTTACCATTAGGAAAAGATACAATGAGAGAATAACTCCTGTAGAGTTTTTGGTTTGCAGTCCTTTTAGAAAATAAGCTCAAATGACAGCTTTAAGTTTCACTAAGAGCATTAGTGGAAAACAATATGTAATATACTACCAATATTGTCTCTTATTTTAACAGTGCTCTGTAATTCATTAATTCTTTTCAGTCTAATGCTATAATGTACAATAAATTGCCTCCTGTAAAATGGCAAAAAGGAAAATAACGCCAAATAGTAACCACAATTTCAGGAGAATTGTGCTACACTGTGATCAAAAACTGTTTTAAATTTTACATTCTGCATATGTACTGCCTAGTGACAAGCTATGCAATTACAAATATATTCTTCATGTTGGTGTCTTGAATGTTCCTAATGAAAGTTGCATAATGTAACGAGAAGGTTTCAAATACTGCTAAACTCTACAAATGCTCTGTCTGTTTTATCATTTTCTTCAGTGAACAGGTACATTTTTAAGGCACCCAAGTGTCAACAAGTGTATCTAATAGAGCCTTGAGCTTCAGTGATTTCATAAAAGAGGAACTTGCCAATGAATTTAAGAAAAGTACATTATATATTCAGGTTAGATTCACAAATTCAATGTTGCATGGCAAGAAGTCTATGCTCATTTCTTGGTATCATGAATTGCAATTTTTCCCCCAATTCAGAGAACCAAACCTAAATAAATGAACAACTTGAAGGTAGCTTATACTGTAGAAGTCTTACAGAAGGAATTTATCATGTATTCAGTTTAAAGGGTTCAGTTTATGAGTGCCATGAAAGTGATACATGTCATCTAGTATGCACTGATACAGAATCAGGTGGCCCAAAATAAATCTAATGTACAATTTGTAGTAAAAATATGCTTCAATCATTCTCTCTCTTTTCCATATATATATATACACACACACACACACACACATACACATGTTTGTGTATACATACACACAATCACACATATATAAACATACATATGTTTTGTTTTGCTTTTTAAATTTAAATTGTAACTGCTGTTGTAGGAAAACAATATATTAATAGCCACACTCGCAGCCATCTCAAAACATACTGCTATGGAAAGCTAGGAATTAGAGATAAATTTAGAATGACTGAAGAAAGGGTGATTTTCTTATTTTGGATACCAAAATAAGCCAGGTAGCAAATAAAAATTTGTCACTGAAACTGAATTGAAATACTAATATTAGGAAGTGACTGGAGAAAAAAATATGTATCTTTTTAAAGGTAAACAAAATAAATTTAGTTAATCATTAAAGGAAACCATTTCTTAAGCCAAGTGAGACATATATTTTAAGATGAGATCATTAAATATTACAGAGTAATAGGATAAAAGATTGCAATACAAGACAAAATAATTGTTGTTCATGACATTTTAAAAATTATATAGCTCTCATAATTTTCAAAATATTTATTAAATTCATCCTGGAAAATTTAATAACAAGTCCGAAATTCATTCCATCACTCATTGAATTAAAAGTCATAATAGTACCATTCTCCCCAGAATGAAATCTTTATTCCTTAAGCTGCTCCTCAATTTGTTTGCAGTGCAGTTCAGTTATTCTTTAAATTTAAAACAGTGTTGTTTGCCACAGGAACTGTAAACTTTAAAGTCTGCAGAGCACAAAGTGAAGCGGAGATCAATCAGCGGGTTAAATATATTTTCCTGGGCAGTCTACATTTCGTGGCTTGAATTGCACTCTCGTTTCTTATATAGATAAAATTAGCCAGCACCACTTTAGGTTAAACTGCGTAGAAAATGCTATGAAGGTAGCATCTTTATATTTCTGAACTGCCCCACCATGACTGAGCTAAAAAGAAATTCCCTATCTCTGCAAGCAGCATATTGCTTTTATTTTCAAAGGAGCAGAGTAGGGTAAAAATATGGGCATTGCTTTTTTTTTTTTCCCCGAAGGTAACACTTTAAAAACCCACCGGAAGAGGAATAATTGATTTATTCCTTGTGTAAACAACATTGATAGCTTTTTAAATCTTGCATGTTGTTTTAGATAGAAATTAAAGCATTGTCCCATACCTTCAACTTTTCTGTGCTCTGAATATTTCATCGACTTGTGTGACCTTGAGTAGAGCTATTGAAAAGTCTAGACTTGGTCGTTCTAAGTGTAAGTTTCATTCTGTTCTTAAAATGACATGATTCTTATTGATGTTAAAATCCTGAATCTAAAAAAAATGTGCATTCTTCTAAAAACATCTGCACACTGATAATAGAAAATTCGGAATACAGGTGGTATTTCATGTCCACAAGTAGCCACTTATCTACACAGGAAAGATAAGTAATGATTTGTGTTTAAGAATAGGTAGAAAAAAAGAAGTCCTGTAAACAACCATAGGCACAGCACCACTGCTAACTCTTTTTTATGTAAAGAACGGGGTTGGCACTGTTTCTTCAAACCTCTGTAGGGAAAGAAGCTGGCACAGTGCTGGAGGTAGCTGATGCCTGGCTGGAGAACAGAAACCCAACAACACTGAAAATAATGCAAAGTATGAACATGTTGACAGAAATAGGAGATTCATGTCCTTAGGGAATGCCCACAGGAATCCAAAGTAGCTTTTGCCAATGACCATTCACTAACACATAATTAATGCTGAATATAAATTTATTAAATAAATTAATTACTTCAAAAGTAACTTCTGCATAAGCAGCTCAGAAATAAATAAAATAAATGTGCATAAACTATTCTAAAATTTCAGGATGGTGAAAGAAAGATCAAGGTTAACTAAAGATAAGGACTTGTTTCCAGAGGTCATGCTTGAATTGTCTTTTAAATGAACAGTGCACTGTAAGCTATTGGTGACAAGACTGAAGTTCATTTATCTTTGGCTTGCCACACATTGTAACGCCTACTGGACAGTTAGGAAATATTTATTGAATAAGTAAGGAGAAAGGAGGTGAGGCAAGAAATGAGTGGCATCTGTAGCGTTTGTTAGGGGCTAATTTGTACAATGCTAAGGCATTTGAGATTATACTATGACTGGAGAAATAGAGGGTTGTGAAGCTGAGGAGAAAAATATGATTTCATTTTTTATTTGGTAGAAATGTGGAGGGTGACTTAGTGGGCTGGGATTTGATGGCAGGGAGTCCAGTTAGAACAGTACTGTGATTATGTAGACAGAATGATGAAGATCTGATAACTTAGTTGAAGAACCTTCTCAGATTTTTAGGGGTCACTCACTTAAATGATAAATTGTAAAGGTACCCTTCCATGGCATTCAGTGAAACAGGTCTTCTTGAGTAGAGTATAAAGATACCATATATATAAAGTACCATTGTTTAAGAAACATCAACATCTAGATTTCCTTCTATTAAAAGCTAACTTCTATTATGTTTTCCAGAAATAAGTTAATATTTATATCTCTGGTGGAATACCTACATGCCTATCTGTTTGCTTAGGAGTGGAAAAGAAAAGAAAATCTGACTAAAACATTGGGATTGGTTACTATTTCAATGTTTTATGGTCCTTTTCTTTATAGTTTATCAGTTACATAAAAATCTACAACATAACTATGTGTCCATAACAGAATTAAATATTCTTATTTATGGGTGATATAGGCATATTTCCATTTAATGTTCTTTCCAAACTATAAAAAAGGACGGAAAAATTTCCAACATCCATCTCATTTAAATATATATTAAGTGGCTATCACCTTTACAATGTCAACTGCCCTCTTTCTAATTTGATGTTTAAAGACAACATGTAATTAATGTACAATTTTAAGGAACGAACAAGATAGAAACGAGTGGCTTAGATGATGATATTTCTTGAGTGAACACAAGCTATTTTTTAAAATGAATTAAAAGTACAACTATGCACAGGAGATGACACAGCATAGTTAACAAATGCAGCTGCTTCACAACTAGAAAATGAAGAGAATATTCTATACTGAATGAAAACAAATTATTGTAATGTATATCAATGATAAGATGGGAGTATATATATTTAAGTAATTCTGCTGGTCTCTCAAGAGAGAGGCGTTCCAAAAGTTGCAAGGCTCATGAGTATGTCCTCACAAAACAGTACTGGTCATATACAGTGTTCTTTTTTGCTTGTTTGTACAGTTCTGTCTCTTGAGAAAGATAAACATGACATTAGTCCTCATACATGAGAACAACTCTAATGCCAATGAAATGCTCAATAAAACTAAAATTTAGTAATGGGCCTTAAAGGATGGAAAAAAGTAGAGGCACTCCTCAGTTTTGCATTCAATACACAATTGATGGATCTTCTTGAGTAATATTGATACATTCAAAAATCTCCTGCTCCCTTGAAGAGTGACTTTATAACAAAGTTGGAAATAAATAAACTGAGCTTGGCCGGGTGCAGTGGCTCACACCTGTAATCCCAGCACTTTGGGAGGCCGAGGCCAGTGGATCACGAGGTCAGGAGTTCGAGACCAGCCTGGCAAAGATGGTGAAACCCCGTCTCTACTAAAAATACAAAAATTAGCATGGCACGGTGGTGCGCCCCTGTAATCCCAGCTACTACTTGGGAGGCCGAGGCAGGAGAATCGCATGAACCCAGGAGCCAGAGGTTGCAGTGAGCCAAGATCGTGCCACTGCACTCCAGCATGGTGACAGAGTGAGACTTTCAAGATAAATAAATAAATAAAATAAAAAATAAAAATAAAATAAACTGAGTTTGTGCAGTATCGAAATAACAGAAGTCATATACTAAGAAAAATGTTTTGTATCAGCAAAATTCTCTGCTTCCTCTTCTTGGCTTATAAATCAAAACATCATTATGCACTTGATAAGTATAGGGTAAACCATGTGGGGTAAACATTTGTGCATTCTAAACTGCAAAAAATGCTTTTATAGTATCTTTTCTTGTGTTGTATTCTGATTAATACTGAAGTCTTGTTGCACTATTTTGTGATTTTTAAAGTTACTACCAAGTGAAAAGCACTCTTCTAGTATAGTTTACCTCAAGTATGGATTGTGGAAGCATGATTTTAAAAGTATTTATTTTCTCAAAGAAGATTTAAATCCATTGAAGGAGGCAGATATAAACAAAAAGAGTTAGAGAAAGTAAGAGTAGGAAGTTTGAGTTTGTATTTAGAATGTTTCTAGCTAGTTTCGAGGCTTGAAGTTAGTATAATCAAGAGGAAGGTTTGGGTATAGGGATGTTAAGAATCACAATTATCCTGGGAACTTGAGAAAAGTACACATACCCAGTGCTTCTTGCCTCTCAAGAAATATCAGAATATTAGGAGGGCATTTGGGGAAGATGGCTATACTTCTGATTGTTATAGAACTCTTTTCAACTCCCCTTTATGAATAACCATGTTGCTAAAACGTAAATTGCTCAAAGACAATAACATAATCTAACCCTTGCCAAGGGCATAGTAGCTTCTCCCGAATAGGTGATGAACTGACTGGATAATTATCTACCATATGCTGGAGACCTGGACTAAAGCTTATTTTACACAAACTTTCAAGTGCCAGCCAATGTCATTTGAACACTAATTCCACGTGTAGCAAACACTCATCAGCACCAGTCCTTACAACCCCTGATGCTTATTTTATTTTTGTCCATGATCATAAATGAATATATGAAATAGATGGACAGACAGATAGACAAACAACTAAAGATCTATGTCTCTAGGGTCACCTCTGTTGCAGTGGGACATGGGATATAGCGAAAGTCTCAGTTTACCCACCTTGCACATACCAAGTTTACAGATGGGAATAGTAACACCCTTATTCATATGATGGGAAGTAATAAAGACAAGAATGTATATGAAAATGCCCATCATGAGGCTTGGGACATAAAAGCTTTCAATTGAGTACAGTATGACAGATTTTGAATTTGGAAGTCAGAAAAGGGGAGTAGGTAATATTAGGACCCATAAGAAAAGTGGATCTTTCATTTGTCTTACATTAAAACCAAAATCATTTGGGTCAATAATTCCAACATTCTGAAAAAAAAAAAAGTGTATGTACACAACTTTGGAATCAAAAACACCTTTGAATTCAGGCAGAACATCCACTTGAAGAAAACATTAGTGTTTGATATTATGTAATCACTGATTGAAATATATTCAAGGAGTGTTCAGCCCTGTATCTAAAAACAGGAACAACAAACCATAAAAATATTATTTTTGTCTGGGCACAGTGGCTCATACCTGTAATTCCAACACTTTGGGAGACCAAGGTAGGGGAATCTTTCAGGTTAGGAGCTCAAGACCAGCCTAAGCAACATGGTGAGATACAGTCTCTACAAAAAAATTTAAAAGTATCTGGGTATAGTGGCTTGCACCTGTTGTCTCAGCTACTTTGGAGGCTGAGGTGGGAGGATTGCTTAAGTTCAGGAGGTCGAGGCATCAGAGAGCTGTGTTCACATTATATATATATATATATATATATCAATATATATACATATTTTGTATATATACATGAAATATATGTACGTTTATATATTTTTTTACTTTTAAACAACTATGTGAAAGTGTTCCATATGTTCCATGTCATCACTGATGTGTCAAACAGCTCTAAAATAATTCCTGAATTAATTTTTCTTCCTCTCAGCGTCTTCTTTTATTCTCCATAAAGAAGCAGATAACTGGACAACAGCTTCTCATATGAATGCAAAATAACAAAAATTATTGGTGTGAAGTAATTGCTATTGCCCATGAAAACCTTTATAATTATTGTTGCCTTTGTGAAATAATCAATATTTTTGAAAAAAGAGAAATTATATATACTGAAATTATAAAATTAATAATACCAATAGTTTTAATTTTATGTAATCCTAGTTCATTCAGAACTAAAAAAAAAGTTGTGGCTTATACCATAGAACATCATTTTACATCATAGAACAATGAAATTCCAAAAGGTTATATGACTTCTTCAATATTATATATGACAGGCAGAGTTAGGACTGGAAGAAGTGAGGTCACCAGATACACCTCATAATTTAAATAAAACATTGAGTGAGAATTGTAGCTTCAAGAAAGTATCTTTAATTAGATGCTGCGTCCAAATTAAGGACAAAAGTTTTAGTAAAGAGTACAGAATTTTTTGGGTTGACATTTCTTGAATTATTGTAGACACATTCAATGCATGTATTTAGAAATTCTGCCACTGGAATGGTTAAGACTTCATTTTGTGTATAATATGCTGTTGGGTTTAGGTTTGCATCGGTGAAAAGCATAAAAGACCTGGGAGATTTAGAGACATCTAAATTAATTGAAGACTTGATTTGTCTATTAAAAAAATACATATCCCTGTTAGGTTTCTTACTCTCTCCTTTGTTGATTCTCACAAATATGTTAAATTGGTATTTCCCATTAATTGTGAAAAAAGTTTATAGATAACATTTAAATGAATTATAAATTGACTTCTGGAATTAACACATATAATTTTATATACATTCAAAAATAACATTTCAGTACCTATCTAGAAAAATTTAAAAACTAAGAACAATGCACTATTCATGTCAATCACCAGACAATGGCTGATCATTATTAAAATATCTGTGCGTAATTGTTATTACAAATGAAAGTATGATTTTCATCCACTGAACACAAAAAAATTTATAAGAAAACAAAAGAAATATCAAAGATGATACATTCTGTGTAAATAGCATGCACCCAGAGAAAATAATTTGTAATTGTATACTGTGAGATTTGTTGTTTATGCTGCCAAGGGGTAAGGTTTACTGAATCCCACCTTTCATTAAATCAGTGGCCTTGAATTGCACTGTGCTCGGGGAAAAGCTTTGTATTTGGAATTAGGCACAATTGTAATTGCAACCTAGTACTAACACATGCAAATAGTGGACTGGAAACTATTATTATGCTTTTTAGAATCTTGTTTTTTCTTTTTTTTGTTTATAAATGTTGGAATAACAATTCCTATTCTGTAATGCACAGTAGAGTATCAATGAGAATGTATATGAAGTCTCCTAGGACACAGCTTGGCCCTATGAGTATTCAATTGTCTTTCTTTCCTGAGTAATCAACCGGGGTCTCTACCTAGGCTCTTCCCCTGATCTAAACTGGAAATCCACAGGTTCACCTAGGATGGGGCTGTACTATTTCCTGTGCCAGAAAGAAACTTCTGAAATGTGTGTATTAAGCCTGGGGTCAGACTGCATCTTTCTATCTTTTGTCAGCGTCTTATTTTTAACGTTCAAGTGGTTTAGACAGGAGTGAAGATTCCCCTCCGCTCCTCTTCTTTTGACCATGCTTAAAATCTGGGAAGATAAGTTTTGTACTGTTACTGATACTTGTTTGGAATTAGAATGAGAGAGTCAGAGTAAGTAGATATGAAAACACATTTGAGTGTAGTAAGTAAGATATGTCCCTAAGCCTACAGGTCATTTGCTCATTTTATTCTTTTTTTTTTTTTTTTTTTTTTTTTTTTTTTTTTTTTTTTTTTTGAGACGGAGTCTCGCTCTGTCGCCCAGGCTGGAGTGCAGTGGCGCTATCTCGGCTCACTGCAAGCTCCGCCTCCCGGGTTTACGCCATTCTCCTGCCTCAGCCTCCCGAGTAGCTGGGACTACAGGCGCCCGCCACCTCGCCTGGCTAATTTTTTTGTATTTTTAGTAGAGACGGGGTTTCATTGTGTTAGCCAGGATGGTCTCGATCTCCTGACCTCGTGATCCGCCCGTCTCGGCCTCCCAAAGTGCTGGGATTACAGGCTTGAGCCACCGCACCCGGCCTTGCTCATTTTATTCTAAGGCATGAGTCTGGGTGACAGAGGGAGACCCTGCCTCAAAAACAAATAAAACTCATCAAATATCTGTTTATATATACAAAAATATTTAATTTGTTAAGTGAGAAAAAGTGAGAATCAGACCCTGGGTTACAATTTATTGTCTTATGTTTTGATTTTCTGACTTTCCAGTTCAATTTAAGAGAAGAAATCTGGGCTTCATGAAGCAAAGCTATTCCTAGTGCAGTCTACAGATTGTTAACCCCCTAACAGCTCAAGGGGCTCCATATTCGCTCACACTCCACAGTCACTCAGGCCACTGCAGCCTGCTCCTCTCCTATCACTGCAAGAAGTACTTGCTGTCATTGGTTATCCAAGCTAAGGTTGGATTTAGAAACAGTATTTTTCTACTTTCATGTTTTTGGCATGAAGCCTACCTACCTGATTTCTAATATTCAGCTAAATATACTAGTCTGTTAAGGTACGGCTTTGTTATCAATGCCAGAATGAAAACCGTTGATAGAAAGGAGTATCATTCTTAGGCAAGGAGTTGCTAATAGGTGAAGATTAGAAAAAATAGATATTTTTAATCCTTAGAAATAAACCTTAAAAAGGAAATGCGTAAGTATGTCATATCTCTGTAATAAATCTGTAAAAGCAAAATGTGTGATCATCATTTATCCATAGTTAGCAATTTCTCTCCAGTTATAGCTTTTCTGCATAAATGAGTCATACTATATCCAGATACCTTTATAAATTTACATTTGCAGTAATAAATAGCAGGAGTGGCAGATGCTTTCCAGTCACTATTATTGGGTTTCCACATCCACTGAAAGCAAACTCATAGACTACCTATTCTACAGGTAGGCTGAAGTGGGCTAATCTAATGGATAATGGATTGGAAAAATAATTGATTAAGTCTCAAGAAAATTTGAGTGAAAAATGCACAGTTTTTTAACAATGATTATATAGCAAATATAATAAAAAGTGTTAGATTTCAACTGTTCAACTTGATAGTGTAATATCTAAGGAAAAAAAAAATAGTCTAGTGGATTCCAAGACTCTTCAGTCGGTGATTTTCATTCCTCTGTGCTTTAGAAGTTAAGATGAGTCCTCCAGGGACTGATAATGTCATCCTGCAGAATGCAATAAGCAATCTTGCCTCCTTGAACAATTAACATAAAAGTAAAAATTAGAAATGACATGACTCTCTGACACCATCTTAATTGTGTAGGGAAATCATAAGTGTGTGAAAGTGCTTTTTGACCTAGTGCAATGGTATATGATTATGTGGACAACCCTTATGCTGGTTTAATCTTAGCACTATTTGAGTCTTGAAAACATACCCACACACAGGTGGGTAATATGGTCTGGCTGTGTGACCCCACCCAAATCTCAACTTGTAGTCCAAAATGTAATCCCCATGTCTTGGGGGAGGAATCTCATGGGAGGTGATTAGATCATGGGGGTGGTCCAACCATGCTGTTCTCTTGATATTGAGTTAGTTCTCATGAGATCTGATAGTTTTATGATTTTTTTTTCCCCGTTTGCTCATTTTTCTCATTCCTGCTGCAATGTGAAGAAGGACGTATTTGCTTCCCCTTCCACCATGATTGTAAGTTTCCTGAGACCTCCCTAGCCAGGGCAGAACTGTGAGTCCCTTAAGCCTCTTTCCTTTATAAATTACCTAATCTCAGGTATGTCTTTATTAGCAGCATGAGAATGGACTAATATGTTGGGGGAGAAATGCATTCTAATTACCTTCTAAAAAATATAATTTATAAAATGAAAACTAGCCCTCACTAACTGAGATCCCTTGAGACTTTTTATATCACTTAAGGTCCTAGATAAATATTTTTATGGTCGCTTTTCCATATGTCTTTACCTGGCTAACTCTTACTCTGCCTTCTAGATCTGGATTATGTACCCCGCATTCAAGTGTACCTCCTGCCAGCTACTCAGATTGGGCTTCCTGACCCTCCTTTTGAGCCCCCTGTGTATGTTTCTGTGTTTATAACTTATCATTTGTGGCAAAAGCTATTAGTTTCCCTTCCTGCCAGAACTAGCATATTTTTCAGAGTGTCAAGGTACCTCACCCAACAGGTGACTAAATGGTATAAATCAATTATTCAGTTTGTCTTTGTTCCACTTGATATTCACTATCCAAGCTTTGCTTGACCAGGAGGATGACCAAGTGATCCACTTATGGGCAGGGAGATATTAGGAGAAGTCTGTCAGAGGGTTTCAGAGCAAATCTTTCTTTCTGCTTGAAAATAAATAAATAAGTTATTCTCCTTTCTCACAGATGGCTTTCTGCCTTTGGAGTTGATACATGATATTTGACTCTATCATAGCCATGTTAGAACCAAGTGGCAAGAAGATGAATAAAGGTGAGAGTAGAAGAAGAGAAAACACTTCATTCCTTGCTGACAGCATTAACTTGCCATTAAACCAATTCTGAAACTAAGTATTGGCAGAGTTCCTGTTAAGTAAACAAGAAATGTCTTTATGCTTAAGAAAAAAAATGATCTATTTGTTTTTTTTTAATAAAAGCAACACTGAACTTAAAAGTTTGCATAAGAAATGTGTTTAACATCCCTAATATCTATCTTATAATAACAAAAATATATTATTACTGGGTATATAGAGTAATGTCAGTGTAACTCAGATTCAAGATTTATGTCCATCTTCCTAATATAAGATTTTAAAGTCATAATGATCACAATCTGTTGATTGGCCTGAATCTTTGATTTATTAAATTGCCTTTAGGGATGCAGCAGAGATGTCACTATTAATTTTGTTATAAATTCAAATTCTTATTAATGTTGACACACCATATAAATATGTAATATGTTAAATTTACCTCTGCTGAAAACTTCGGTTTCTCAGCATTTTAAACTGAAATCGTGTTCACACTTGACTGTGTCATGAAAAATTAACTTCACGTAATAGAAAACAAAACAATGAAAAATAAAGGTTGTTGATCACATGGTCACAATAATGACAGAGATAATAAGCAAAAGCCAATGTACATTATGTCTCTAAGTGTTTTAAATACTTTCCAATATCAGTTAATTTTATCAAAAGACGATGGCAGTTAACTAAAAACATACTACTACTAATATGCTTTAATGAAATAAACACAAATGTAAATACTGCTTAAAAACAAACACATTGTCCTTAGACATAAAAGCTTCTATAGGTGTAACACATGTATCTGAGAAAGAAGAAAAAGACAGGAGAATTACTGGTAACTTAAAAGGAACTGTCAAAGGAAAGGCTCCTAAAGCCATTTGGGAGTACAATTTTTAGATGTACAATTTATTCATTTTTTTCAAGACAGGGTTTCACTCTGTCACCCAGGCTGGAGTGCAGTGGCACAATCACAGCTCACTGTAGCCTCAAACTTACAGGCTCAAGCAATCTTCCCACCTTAACCTCCCAAGTAGCTGGTATTACAGGTACCACCATGCCTGGCTTTTTTTTTTTTTGTAGAGATAGTGTTTCACCATGTTGCCCAGTTGCCCAGGCTGGTCTGGAGCTCATGGGCTCAAACAACAAAGTTTGGATGTAAAATTTAAATTTCACTGAGTATGAGAAATAGGCAAAATATGCTTGTAATTTTAAACAAATTATGCATTTTATAGTGATAAATTGGGACTTGGTAAAACACTATCTGAGTGACCTATAGCAGTGATTCTCAAATATTTTATTCTTGGGAACTACTTATACTCCTACAAAATACTAAGGACTCTAGAGAGATTTTTTATGTGGGTTACATCTACCAATATTTACTATATTATAATTTAAAACAGAAAATTTTAGAATACAAAGAATAATGGGATCACTCTTTACCCATTAAAAATCAGAACAATAAAGCCATCACCCATGATGTAGCCTTTGAGTTGTCATCTCGAGACACCCATGAGAGAACAAGCCTGGAAAAAGCAAAGAATGCCTTACTATTACTGTGAAATAATTCTGAACTTCCAGACCCCAGGAGTCCCCAGCGCTAACTCTGAGAACCAATGGATTACAGTAATAAGAGGAAAAACTTGAAACAAAATGAATAGTCCAAAGTTTCTAGGAGGTACATTGTTTTCAGGTAATCATACAAAGAGAACAATTAATTGGAGAAAGAAAGATAAAGGCTGAAATTCTACTGAAATATCTGCAACATGGATAATTCTTTTCTAATTCAGTTTAAATTTGACAGTGCTCATGGATACGTTAACTATCAGGAAAACTGCAAGGTAACTCAGTTATCTAAAAGTAGAATATCTGATATAATTTAAGACTTGTCTTGAAGTCAATTTTATCTCTTAGAAAGTAGACATAAATAGAGACACTGCTTACTCCTGGCTTAATTCTGATAAGGAAAATACTGATGCTTGTTTATGTGTAAGTGAATGGAACCATTGGAAGACACAAGTTTCTCATATTTGAAGCAATAAAGCAAAGAAATTATAGTCAGAGAGAAATGTGAGGGATGAGCAGAGGCCAACATTTGCAAGAATGAAAATGTGATTTTATTTCCGGAATTTCTGAAAGGTAGGAACAATAAGGGAAGGAGGAGTTTCCCAAAGTGTAAATGTAATAGTACAATTAAATATAAAACTGGTAATGAAAAAGTAGGGTAAATCTCTTCTAAGGAAATTAAATTCACAAGGAGGCCGATAATCCACAACTATGAGTAAATAAAATAAAATTTAAAAAGAATGAATCAAGCAAGAATAGAGGAAGAGAGGGAGGAAATGAAAAGACAATAAATACAATTACAAGGTGTGAATTATTCAGTTAAATATGCCGCTGAAATTCACAATGTAATTGTAAACCTTATAATTTACATACGCTGTTTTAGTGCATTTTTGGAGGGAGGGTAGAACTGAATAATCTTTTAATATTTTTACTCACATCTTTATCTTCATGCCTTTTTCCTCCCTTTCTACTTTAGGTTAAGTTTCTATGACATTAAGATACACTTACTTCACTTATGTGTTTTGTGTGATTTTTAAGGTGAATTGTTGAAATATTCCTGCTTATAACAATACTATAAAACCAGATTCATAATCCATCCTCCTTCCATTTTTTTATTCCTTGTATGCTATTTAGATGTTATGTCTATACAATAAAATTGTTTTTAAAGAAATTAATGATATTTGTTTTCATCACAGACACCTGGTAAAGATGGGCTGACATATGCATTTAAGAAAATTCACTGATCCTAAATGGATAAATCTCAGCAAAATCTGAGGCAAACACGTAATACAGATATCTACTTTTTGTCCATTTCCATTTGCTCGATTTTTTTCTTTCTTCTCCTCCACCTCCCCTCCTCTTGGTTCAATCATCTTATTAAATAATCTGCTTATCTTTTCTTCATTTCTCTTTAATATTCTCATATAAAAGATTTAACCTAGCACCAGTTTTCAAGATGTTATTTGCAATAAGAAACTGTTGCAAATAACTGGTGGTTGCTGTGATAGCAAAATTTGCATTTGCACAGTTTACAAATGCATCTTCCTTTGCAGAGATACTTAGCTACGATTGAACAAATCATTTTCCACAGCACATTTCCTTCTAAATACATAGGTTGTGTATATGGGCACTGACCAAAGGATTTCAAGGAGAACATAAAATGCTTTTATCCATAGATCCTCTGAACATAAAATAGATTATTTAAATGTTATAAGGAGAAGGTGCCAGTTATTCATATCCCCTTGGTCTGAGGGAGCAAAGAAAGTTAGAAGTTATTACATTGCTACAGAGGGTGACTGAGCATGAACCAAAGGCTGCATTAATGATGCAATGACTTTACTCTGGCCTTCAAAAGGAAAGGTGTATGTATCTATATATAGGAAGACAGAATGTTCTACCTGTTATTATCAGTATTTTCCTAATCTAACCATAATTTAAACCTTGGAGTCTTATAAATGTGGTGACCATATGTCTTGGCCTCTCCAGGATGGAGCTGGTTTATAATGGTTAATCTAGAGTAATGATTATTAGTGCCCCCTTTCACTCCTCCAAATGCCCTAGTTTGGAAGATAAATTACATGGAGACATTATGTATAAGGGGACTGATTTGGAATGGAATGAGGGAGGAGGTGATGCTAGAGAGAGATTATTTTAATAGTAGTTGACTAAAATATGTTCTGTGGTTTTGTTGCCAGAGTGCTGTATTTATGAAGAAGTTAGCTAACTGTCTTGCTGCTTTGAGCATGCCGAATTGTGGATAGAAAAAGGTACAATTTGTTTCTCTCTCAAAGAGGAAAAAAGAGAAGGGCTTCTTCAAGCAGTGCCGACCTCGGATTAAGCATCAGATTAATGCAAGAGAAACACATGGGCTTTGGCATCAGATAAATGTGTTTCACCTTTGTTCTGACAAGTAGCAGCTGTGAGACTTGGGCAAGTTTTAATTAAGCTCTTGCCCTAAGCCCCAGATTCTTCAGTGAAGAAACAAGATGACTACATGTACACCTCCCAGAATTGCTGGGAAGTTTGCAGACAATATTTGTGATGCACACAGTCAATGTAAAAACTTCTCCTGTTACTACTAGACTACAAGCACACATCAAGCATTACTGACAACTAATATTTACTGTAATGCTCCCCATTAAGGCTTGACTTAGGCTCCTTACTTTCATTATGCAACATAAACTTCAAAAAAGTGATAATGATCTGTTATTTACCCATGAGAAAATTGTGACTCAGAGAATTTACCACATATATTCATCTTCATGGGGCTTGTAAGTGGTCAAATCAGGATCACAGTTTAGCTTTGTTTAAACATAGTTATATTCTTAATCTCTGTATGACTTAGGACTTAAATCCTGTAAAGAGGAGCTGGTGTTTTCATTCACCACTGAATCATCAGCACCTAGATGGTGCAAAAACAAAACAAAAACAAACAAATCACTAAAACAACTGTAGAAATTAAGCATTAATGCCAGCAAAATACATATATATTAAATTAATAAATGCCAATAAGTTGTAGATTCCCTTATCATGTTTTCATCTGATATCATTTTTTTTTGTTTCAAATACATGTAAGAGATTTTTTAGTTGCAGAAAAATTTCTATTTTTCTCTGATTCAGCAAAACCATATACAGTGGTTTAGAAAGAAGTACCCAAGAGGCAACTAAAGAAAGCAGTACCTTAGCAAAACAGGGTTTATGTGCTCATCTCAGAAACAAGGCACAGATCTCACTTATAGCCTAAAAGACACACTTAAAAGCATTAGACGGTAAAACCTTTCCACTGGAGCAATGTCCTACTACTAAACGACTTTCATCATTTCTCCTTGGAGATGGGAAACTTTTCAAAGTTGAAAATGCTAGTAATACTAACAAAGCAGTGAAAAAGGCAGCGATAAATATGCTCAAGCGTAAATACATCTGAGAGAGAAGGAAATGTTCCAGGAAGGGGCTTAGGAATGCTCCCTGACAGCATCTCTTTCTTCTAATCTATGTTCACTCTTGCATGCTAAATACTGTGTTCAATAAGGGACACAGGTTTGGACTCACTAATAGAGAGACTTTCTTTGTTATTCTAAATTTATTCTATAACTCCATAGCAGAGAAGAAGCAATTGTGTGGTCTGGCCTTGGGCAGCATTCATCCCATCCTAGTCACGGGGGAGTCCTGAGGAGGAGATGTTGTCTTTTAATGCTGTTGCTGTAGCTGTAATTTCCATGTAGGCATAAAACTTAATTTAGAACATTTCAATGCATCACATCTTAAACATTTCATTGAGATGTCTACAACATTCAAAGGAAGATTGCTTTCAGTTTAACTCATTACAAAGTATTAGAAAAGATCTAAAATTACCAATAATTTTTAACATGAAAACTTACTTTGTTGAGCATTTAACATAAAGAACTGTAATCCATCAGTTTTGGTATTCTTGACGTCCCTGATTATTTAAAATAAAACAAATTTTTATTTTTTTAGCCACTGGAAAAATCCCTCTGATCGCTCTCTTTACATCTTTAAACTGCGGGTACTTTAATATAAGGCAACTTAATTTAAGTAGACTATCGTATTTCAGTATTTTAAACATTGTTAAAGAATATGTCAGGTTCACTAGAAT
This sequence comes from Macaca mulatta, assembly GCF_049350105.2. Taxonomy (NCBI): domain Eukaryota; kingdom Metazoa; phylum Chordata; class Mammalia; order Primates; family Cercopithecidae; genus Macaca; species Macaca mulatta. Next base: position 60,816,181 of record NC_133422.1, read on the forward strand.
GCAGTGGATTGTATGATTGAGACAAACAATTCCGATTTTAAACAAAATTCAAGTGAATATCCTCAATAGGAACAAAGTTTTGCTGGCAGTGATCACTTCTGAAGGGCAGAGAAGCTGCAGGAACTTCAGTATGATTACTGAGGAACTGTCTCCATTTGCCATTTCCTTAACAGGGACTACAGAACTTAAATGTTAGTAAATGTAACATAAAATAACTATTTTTTCTCTGGATATACATTTTCATAAACAGGAGATAAGTAAGCTAGAATCATGGATATGCATGGATACATTTTGGCTTATATTCCTTAAAAATTTGGAAATGTTAAACATAATTACAGTCTTTGGTTTTAGTTTGCTTTACTTTCATTAAATAGTAGAACCTACTATAAACATTTGGATAGCTCCTTGTGAATGTCTAGCTGATTGATTCTTGAATAACCAAATACAAATATATTTTTCTCTTCTTCCTATCCCTCACTGCTTTCCCCCACTCTCTCTTTTTGTCCTTTTCTTCTTCTGCCTTTTTTTTTTTTCAAATAGTAATTATGGAAGTCACGTACACGAAATCACTGAATAGGCTTAAGTTAAATGGCATGAGGTAGTAAACATTTTCCAGCTTCAAAATTACTATTTCTGTTTCACTTGATAAATTTTAGCTTTTAAGATTTTTCTGGGGAGGAAAAAAGTCTGTACTGACATATAAGGACAAAAATCTTCCTACTTCTAAGGCTACAGAAACATATTTAAGAGATTCTGTGAAGTAAAGCAGACAGTATAGAAATGCTTCCTATGTAAGGATTAGGTAATATAATGGAAAGAATACATACAAGAATAGAATGAAAGGGCAGGGAGAAAGAAGAAGAGATTAAAATAAGGATGACTCTGTGTGGACTGGATTGGGTAGAGGCAGAGAGATTTAATGCTTGAATTCCATACAGACTTTGAGAAATGAAAAAAAAAAAAAGGAGCCAGAAGGCCAAAATTTTTTTTTATAAATATGAGAAAATAAATTCAGGGCATAAGATTTAAAATACATGTCAATAGAAAAATATGCTTAACATTATGTTCCCTTACTGTGAATTCCATGGTCATTTAAACATGATTTAAGTATTTGCTGTATTTCAAACGCTGGATTTTGAAATACAGCAAATATCATATTTACATATTTACTTTGGTTTGCACTAATTGTTCTCATCCCCATTTTTTCCCTATTAAAATACATTTTGCATTGCAAAGGTAGCAAACTCTATACTTCTAGGAATTGTCTTCCACAATTAAGCTCACCATGAATGCTGTAAGGTGTGCAGTATTTTCCACCTCTGAACATTATTGCAAATTCTCTGAATTAATAACATCTCTTTATCCCTAGGTGTTGTCTTAATTTGTCACCAGCACCAAAACTAGATTTCTCCAAGATACTCATCCCCAAAATTGAAAGCCACTGGATTAAGAAAACCAGTTTTTGAAATAACATTCAAGTCTAGACATGGGCTCATGGGTAATCTGTATATTCAAGATCATCTCATTTTTATTGCTGAATCATGAATTTGAGATGGGAAGCAGGACATGTTTGGGACATCTGTGCTCCCATCTATGGCATTCAACAATATCAGTACCTAATACGTTAGCTAGTCCTGCTGGTCTAAGTACACCCCTCCCTGCCCCAAATCCCTAGTAGACACATATGCCTACTCCACATTCTGAAAAGTTAAACCTGGCAATCCTATTTTAAGGTTCCCAGTAGTCACCTAACAGCAGTGAGAAGCAGCAGCAGGAAAGAATAAGCTTTGTCTGCCTTTCCCCTCTCCTGAGCAGATGGTTGGCTAAAACTCACTTCACACGGGAAATCAATTTCAGATTTTTAACTTGGATATAAATAACAAATATAACTGCCAAGTATGAGAAAAATAGCCTTTGTGTTTATTTTTAACTTTTATCATAATAATGGAAAGATGAAAAATAGAAGTGTATTTCTGAAGTCTTTATTCTTTTTTTTTTTTTTAAAAAAAAAGCTCAATGGCAATTTTTAAAATGACATCTTGAGGAGGACTTCAATGGAGAAATGTGATTCTCTATATAAGGATTAGTACCCTAACATTGTTTCACAGTGATCAAACCCATAACATGTTCTTAAGTTTGGAAATGGTTGAGAACAGTTATATTCATATGCAACTAATGAACAATTAGATGTAATCACACAAGTAATGCTGAACATTCCTGAGTGGTCACAGGAAACTACAACTTATGCCAATGTCACTTTCTGATTATTTTGAATAGTTACCATTCTGGACATTTTTAGGGCCAGATGTTACTGTTCAAAATGAATGATTTCTCATGTTCCAGAAAGTGGAAGACCAGATATTTGGAAATGCTCCAGCCATTGCAGTCTTACCTAAATCTCTTGCTGAGTAGGTTAGCTCCTGAAGGACAGAAATATTGCTGTGTAAGGATGCTATGAGGAAAGTGAGAAGCTGAATATCACTCACTGAATTAGGAACCTTTGGAAGATATTATGACAGAATCATTTCATTCTTTTTGCCCTACAAGTTTAATGTTGTCAGCTACTGTAGTAGAAGATAAAATGCTGATGTTTTCCACCTAAGGAAGATAAAATATTTTTAGTTATTTTTCTGCCTATATCTCTGTTACCAAAAAAAAAAAAAAAAAAAAAAAAAAAAAAAAAAAAATCTGGAAAACTTCTGACTAAGAAATGCATCAATAATGCAATGTTTTGAAACCGATAATTTCCAAAACAACAACAACAACAAAAACCTAAGTGCTGACAGAATTCTCTAAGCAAATTCAACACTTGTTTCTGTTATTCCTCATAATGGTAACAAGTGAATTTTCAAAGAAGCAATTTCATCTGTATTATGTTTAACTTCATATTACCTTTTGATTTTCCTCCTAAGTTTCTGAAATTTACTTAGATCACAGGAAAAAAAAATATTTTGTACTTCTCAATGACTCCACAGTTCTACATGATGGCTGGCATCCCATGTTATTGGAGTCTTTCTCTAAATTGGATGCATTGGATAATCACTGCTTGATGCAGTGGCTTAAAATATTTTTGATTTTTTAACTTTGCCTAAAATGGTATAGACAATTTTCTGAAATGCAGACTATTGTAATTTTGAAGATTTTGAAGAATTGTCCAGGCTGGAGTGCAGTAGTGTGATCACAGCTCACTGCAGCCTCAGCTTGCTGGGCTCAAGCAACTCTCCCACCTCTGCCTTCTAAGTAGTTGGGACTACAAGCGCATGCCACCACATCCAGCTAATTTTATATGTGTATATATATATATATATATTTAGATATGGGGTCTCACAATATTTCCCAGGCTGGTCTTGAACTCTTGGGACTCAGTGATCCTCTTGCCTCAGCCTCCCAAATTACTGAAATTAAAGTACCTCACCCAGCGTTCAGAATTGTAATTCTGAAGATGTTTGAATTTGATCACTGAAGATAGATACATAGATGATAGATAGATAGATAGATAGATAGATAGATAGATAGACAGACAGATAGATAGACAGATAGATAGATATCCTAAAATAAACACCTTGGAGGCAGTAAGACAAATTTAATATGTTACATATAAAAATGGATTTATGTTATAAAATGTTCACAACTTTTACCATGTAAGGTCAACCTCACCTGAAGGTTTATACGTCAGTGTTGATCTAGACAGCTACTTATGAATGTACCAAAGGATATCAAAATCCAACATTATTCACTAGAATGGGGGGCTGCTCCCATAGAAGTGGAAATAGCATTCTGCAAACTATTTTCAAACCACTCAAAACTATTTTCAAGTCACTGTTCCTTTAGAAACCACAAACAAATTCTGATGATCTACATAGGGAACATAAGAACACATATCAACTAATTACCTGCTGTTGACTTTTCATGGGAGAACACACATATAAAATTATCAAGCCTAGCTTGAAAGCAGATATTAATGTTTGGGAGTTTGTAAAAGTTATACTCAAAACTCAGAGTTGCACTACATTAAGAGGAATATCTCTGATAGGTCCTTTCCTTAGCAGAAATGTAAGCCAGGGAAGGACAGAAGGATTTTTCTAGAACACATCATTCTTTGGAAAGAGGATTTTGTTATTTCTATTGCTACTCCATTTATCATAGTATCTTTGCAGCCATGTTTTATTTATGTATATATTTTATACATTATTTAATTTGAAACACTTTTTTCCTCTCAGTGGTGATAGATAATTGATGTTCTGAAGATACAGTTAGATAATTGAACAATGCTATTAAGTAACATTATTTTTTTCCTCAGGCCAACAGTCTGTCCATACCGACACTAGTGCCCAAAAACTTGTATTTACTTTTAGTTGCTTGTATTTATTTTAGTTGCTTTCATTGACCCCTTCTCAATTTCTGTCCTTCTGCTAATTGAGTAAAAGTAATCTGGCATGACTTTGAGAGGACTGGAGGCTGAATTTGGAAAATTGCCCTAGATACAGAAAATGTTTTTTAGGGAGAGTTAAAGGCACTAATTGTGCTAAACAAACACACACAGAGAGTATGTTCATTATTTGCTGCTCCTATACATGAATAGATATTTTCAGTGGGGTCTGTAGAGATTTGGATTAACAAGCCTTGTTACTGTTAACAAGCATCGTACACCTAATTCCAAGTACATTTTTCTGCTCGTTGACACCTATACGTTTGACTTAAACTTTCAAAGACAAGGAATTTTGCAGGTAAAAAAAATGCAAGTGCTTCTAATTCATTCCCTTTCTTGCCATGTTTCCATATGTCCATTGTATTTACAAACTACAGGATACAGTTTCTTGATTTTTAAATACTTAAGTTGTTCCTAAAGAAATTATAAAATAAAATCATTGTAATTTTAAGAGCTTTATAATTAAGACATGTATTTTTGTATAAATCTCCCTATACCCACATGTCGCAAATTTAATATATAAGCAACTGTAAAGATATAGATATTTCTTTTAAATTGTCTAAGAATCCTCAAACTTGGCCTGGCGTGGTGGCTCACACCTGTAATTCCAGCACTTTGGGAGGTCAAGGCAGGCAGAACACGAGGTAAGGAGATCGAAACCATCCTGGCTAACATGATAAAACCCTGTCTCTACTGAAAATACAAAAAATTAGCCGGGCGTGGTGGTGGGAGCCTGTAGTCCCAGCTACTCAGGAGGCTGAGGTGGGAGAATGGCGTGAACTTGGGAGGTGGAGCTTGCAGTGAGCCGAGATCACGCCACTGCACTCCTGCCTAGGTGACAGAGCGAGACTCCTTCTCAAAAAAAATAAATAAATAAAATAAAATAAAAAATAATAAATAAATAAATAAATAAAATAAAAATTTTATAAAAGGATCCTCAAACTTTTGATTATTTTTTGTTTGAAAAATATGTGTTTGGATTGAGCTATAATAAATCAAAAAGAAAACAATAAATATTTGTATGGCTAAATTATGCATCTGTGACTTAGGAAAGACCAGCAAAAAATGTATGGCCTCTAAGCACTATGGCCAAAATAGCTCCTGAGGCAGCTTCACATGCTCAGTTTCAGATTTTAAACTGGTTCCTTTGGTACGTTATCTTCAAATGTGGTTCTTTTTTTTCCTTACATAAAATTCTTATCTAAATAATGAATAGAAAAGGGGCTTTTGCTCATTGAAATACCTGAAAACTCAAAGAAAAAATATATTTTTATCTTAAAGGATTAAAAAGAAGACTACACTGGAAAAAAAAATCAAAGACTAGACATGTATTTTATATAGTTCATTTATTTTCATCTCTCTCCTAACACTTTTAATTTCACTCTGCAATTTGGAACAGATTTGATCAACTTGCTTTCATGTGTCAGTGTTTTTCAACTGCAATGAAAATAAACAAATGGGTTTGGTTTTCTACAAAATTGTGGAGATGCTGACTTAACTACAAAAGTTATTTACTTTGGCATATGTCACTTTGTACAGCTTTTATAGAATAAAGTAGTGTCTGGTGATCCAAAGTTTACATAAAATTCTCTCGTCTGCTTCAGGTTCCTCACATTAATAAACTCCCTTTTGGATAGGAAAGAGCATAGTTCTCTGCAACTGCTCCCTTTTGTTTTAGAAAGCTTAGGAAGTATGGATTGCTTTACGATGGATCCTAAGGTAGATCTTATTTTAACTTTATGGAAACATAAACATGTTTGCTTTGTGCAGTTGAGCTCTGTATGGCCTATAAAAATAGCTAAAGAAGTCCAGGAGTTAAAGAAGTTTAAAGGCTTATAGTTTTTGCAGTATGTTACTAAATACTGCTGAAAATGTGGAACATATGTTATTTCTGAGAGATAAGACTTGCTCATGTGATTAAATTGCTGGTATAATTCTTCTCACTATAATTTGTTGCCAGCTTTGAAAGTTCAATATTTCAACATGAAAACTATTATGTCATAGTTTTTATTTTGCCCCCCAGAAAATAAACAGATTTGAATTTTAAGAATAAAAATGTTACGGATGCATGAACAAAGCCAAATGGATATCTGTTTTCCTGTATGAATAAATAAACTTACAAAAAATAAGACAAAAAGAAACATCTGAAAGAGTAAAAATAATGTACTGTTAAAATAACTACCATTGCTCAGAGGAAGATATTCATAACATCTTAGCTATAGATATGGTGTTAAGGATCAAAACTTTGATTCTGAAAATGTACTTGAGGGAAATTGATGAGATTAGATAGAGTCCAGTATAATACTGAGTTTCAATTTTTAAATAGGCAAGATGAATACATTTCAGATATTAATTTTGTTTAAAAACTAGCATTCTGATTAAAGTTATTCTTAAATATTAAACTAAACTTGGTTACCCTCCAATATTTTTCTCACCTTCCATCCCTCACCTTTCTAATCAAATTAGTATACTTTTGTTATTCAAAAGAAAATAGCTGTGCTATGAACTAAAAGCCCAGGAGAGTGTTTATAATGAAAACAGTATTTGCCAAAATGTTTTCCACAAAATCCATCTGTTCCTGAAAACATTTCAGATTTATTAACCACCGACTCTGCATTGCCACACTTGTGTCTATTTCACATGATAAGTGCCATCTCTTCATGGGTGGAATTCATCATGTGTCAATTCCCACAACACACAAATAAATAGTACCATAATGTGACTAGGTAGTATCCAAACAATGTATAACAACCATTAGATCGTTTGGTTACACAATGTTCTACCCTTTGCTAAAGAGTGTCATCTTACATTCCCTTATGCTTCTCTGTCTTTCTTGGAAACTGCTTCCTACTTCTTTACTTCTTTCAACCTGCACTCATCTAGAAATAATGAAAGATATTTATCTCAAAGGCAGATAGGTAAGAATGTCAAGAAAATAAAATAGAGACATGTAAAATAAGAAAAAAAGAATCATAGGAAAAACTAAGATAAATGAAAGAAACATTATTACTTTACCTAATGCATCTGAAAGACAAAAAGTATAAAAGTAGCATAAATAAAAGATCGCTATATTAATATACTAGGAGTTTGCAAAGTAATTCATAAGCAGTAACATAGTACCTCCCTTTAAAAAAAACGTTAGAAAAGGCATAGTGTCTTAACCCATCAAAATTTTCTTGATTATTGTCACAAATTTTTTATTGGTTTCCCTTGGAATCTTAGACTATGGCAAAACATTAACAGATGTGAAGCCAGAGGAATGCCTCATTACTAAATCCTAAGTGTTGCTTCAGTGAATTCCAAACTGTTTTAGTAGATTTTGCAATTTTGGGGGGATGGGTAGAGGAGAGGGGAATATGTTTTGTTTTTTTCTGGGCACTCTGAATAAAGTATGACCTGAGTATTCTGAAACCATCTTTGCCTTCAGTGATAGCAATCAAAGTCCAAAGGAGATAATATCTGGAGATTATTAGTTCATGTGCCCCAGGAATATAGTGTATATCATTAGCCCATGGAATGAAGCTTAAAAAAAAGGAAAAGAAAAACCAACCTTTAAAAAATGCCAAAATTCCTACATATTCTGCTTCAGATCATATCCAGGACCCCAACAGCCTACCATATGGGCAGTAGACCTCAAGATGTAATATTATGACCAATGTCTTCCAAAAATCTAATTTAATACTTTTATAAATGTCTAAAATGACAGTAATTAATGCCCTAAGATAGGATGTTATTTTCAGAAGTCAGAGTTAGTTATAATGCATGTGCTCTCAATCTACATTAGTTTGCCCAATTTGACAAGCCAAGCTTTGCAGCAGGGAGTTTTATCATAGGGTATGCTTAGTGTAGTTCAGACATGCAAGAAGTCCAACAGCAACTTGACCTGGAGGTGGAGGCAAAATACATTAACAAAGTTGCAGGGTTCACACTTAGAATTTTATCTGTAGCAATGAAATTGATAGTCTGACTTCTAGTCTGCATTGGTCAGAGACTGAAGATATTACTGTGCTGAGCTCTGAGTGCCAAAGAGAGAATTTTCTAGAAGAAGTTATTAGGAGACACATCCTGAGAAAACTTCCTGAATGATACAAGAGCTTAGATCAGCAGCGGAAGGAGATGTTCATCCCAAGGAATAAAAATGCCATCAAATATTTTAAGTGTTATAATGTTATGAAGTATTGGACTATTTCTGTATAATACTGAGTAGGACAAGTGGGTGATGATGATATATATTTTTTTAAATTATACTTTAAGTTCTGGGATACATATGCAGAATGTGCAGGTTTGTTACATAGGTATACAGGTGCCTTGGTAGTTTGCTGCATCCATCAACCTGTCATCTACATTAGGTATTTCTCCTAATGCTATTCCTCCCCTTACCCCCTACCCCCAACAGGCCCCAGTGTGTGACTTTCCCCTATCTGTGCCCCTGTTTTCTCATTGTTCAACTCCCACTTATGAGTGAGAATATGCGGTGTTTGGTTTTCTGTTCCTGTGTTAGTTTGCTGAGAATGATGGTTTCCAGCTTCATCCACGTCCCTGCAAAGGACATGAACTCATTCTTTTTTATGGTTACATAGTATTCCATGGTGTACATGTGCCACGTTTTCTTTATCAAGTCTAACATTGATGGGGATTTGGGTTGACTCCAAGTATTTGCTATTGTGAATACTGCTGCAATAACCTGTACGTGTATCCTTATAATACAATGATTTATAAACCTTTGAGTATATACCAAGAAATGATATTTCTGGTTTTAGGTCCTTGAGGAGTCACCACACCATCTTCCACAATGGTTAAACTAATTTACACTCCCACCAACAGTGTAAAAGTGTTCCTATTTCTCCACATCCTCTCCAGCATCAGTTGTTTCCTGACTTTTTAATGATCGCCATTCTAACTGGCATGAGATGGTATCTCATTGTGGTTTTGATTTGCATTGCCCTAATGACCAGTGATGATGAGCTTTTATACATATGTTAGTTGGCCGCATCAATGTCTTCTTTTGAAAAGTGTCTGTTCATATACTTCACCCACTTTTTGATGTAGTTGTTTTTTTTCTTATAAATCTGTTTACCTTCCTTGTAGATTCTGCATATTAGACCTTTGTCAGATGATTGGATTACAAAAATTTTCTCCCACTTTGTAGGTTATCTGTTCACTCTGATGATAGTTTCTTTTGCTGTGCAGAAGCTCTTTTGTTTAATTAGATCCCACTTGTCAATTTTGGCTATTGTTGCAGTTGCTTTTGGTGTTTTATTCATGAAGTCTTTGTCCATGCCTATGTCCGGAATGGTATTGCCTACGTTTTCCTCTAGGGTTTCTATGGTTTTAGGTCTCACATTTAAATTTTTAATCCATGTTGAGTTAATTTTTGTATAAGGTATAAGGAAATGATCCAGTTTCAGTTTTCTGCTTATGCTAGCCAGTTTTCCCAACACCATTTATAAAATAGGGAATCATTTCCCCATTGTTTGTTTTGGTCAGGTTTGTCAAAGATCAGATGGTGGTAGATGTGTGTTATTTATTTCTGAGGCCTCTGTTCTGTTCCATTGGTCTACATATCTCTTTTGGTACCAGTACAATGCTGTTTGGTTACTGTAGCCTTGTAGTACAGTTTGAAACCAGGTACCATGATGCCTCCAGCTTTATTCTTTTACTTAGGATTGTCTCGGCTATATGGGCTCTTTTTGGTACCATATGAAATTAAAGCAGATACAAATAAGTTATTTGAAGCCAATGAGAACAAAGACACAACATACCAGAATATCTGGGACATAGCTAAGTCAGTGTTTAGAGGGAAATTTGTAACATTAAATGCACACAGGAAAAAGTGGGAAAGATCTAAAATCAATACCCTTAAATCACAATTAAAAGAAAGAGCAGCAAAAGCAAGCAAATTCAAAACTAGCAGAAGACAAGAAATAACTAAGATCAGAGAGGAACTGAAGGAGATAGACACACAAAAACAACTTCAAAAAATCAGTGAATCCAGGAGCTGGTTTTCTGAAAAGATTAACAAAATAGATAGACCACTAGCCAGACTAATAAAGAAGTAAAGAGAGAATAATCAAATAGATGTGTAAAAAATGATAAAGGGGAGATCACACAGATCCCACAGAAATACAAACTACCATCAGAGAATACTACAAATACCTCTATGCAAATAAACTAGAAAATCGAGAAGAAATGGATACATTCCTGGACACATACACACTCCCTAGATTAAACCAAGAAGAAGTCAAGTCCCTGAATAGACCAATAATACATTCTGAAATTGAGGCAGTCATGAATAGCCTACCAAAAAAAAAAAAAAAGTCCAGGACCAGATGGATTTACAGCTGAATTCTACCAGAGGTACAAAGAGGAGCTGTGACTATTCCTTCTGAAACTATCCCAAACAATAGAAAAAGAGGGACTCCTTTCTAACTCATTTTATGAGGCCAGCATCATCCTGATACCAAAACCTGGCAAAGACACAACAAAAACAGAAAATTTCAGGCCAATATCCCTGATGAACATCAATGTGAAAATTCTCAATAAAATACTGGTAAACTGAATCCAGCAGCACATTAAAAAGGTTATCCATGGAGTGTTGCGGGAAGTCAGGGACTCTGAACGGAGGGACCAGCTGAAGCTGTGGCTGAAGAACATAAATTGTGAAGATTTTCACGGACATTTATTAGTTCCACAAATTAATACTTTTATAATTTCTTAAGCTTGTCTTTACTGCAATCTCTGAACATAAATTGTGAAGATTTCATGGACACTTATCACTTCCCTAATCAATACCCTTGTGATTTCCTAGGCCTGTCTTTACTTGAATCTCTTAATCCTGTCATCTTCTTTGTAAGCTGAGGAGGATGAATGTCACCTCAGGATCCTGTGATGATTGCGTTAACTACACAAATTGTTTGTAGAGCATGTGTGTTTGAACAATATGAAATCTGGGCACATTGAAAAAAGAACAGGATAACAGCAATCTTCAGGGAACAAGGGAGATACGACTTGGTGTCTGACTGTGATGGTGAGTCAGACAGAACAGAGCCATATTTCTCTTCTTTCAAATGCAAATAGGAGAAATATCACTGAATTCTTTTTCTCAGCAAGGAACATCCCTGAGAAAGAGAATGCTCCCTGAGGGTAGGTCTATAAATGGCCCCTAAGGGTGGTCACCTTTTATGGTCAAAGCTGAAGGAATGAAATAAGACCTGGTCTCCTGTAGTGCTCCCAGGCTTATTAGCACGAGGAAAATTCCCGCCTAATATATTTTGTTCAGATAGGTTGTCTGCTCTCAAACCCTGTCTCCTGATAAGATGTTATCAATGACAATGAGTGCCTGAAACTTCATTAGCAATTTTAATTTTGCCCCATCCTGTGGTCCCGTGATCTCGCCCTGCCTCCACTTGCTTTGTGATATTTTATTACCTTGTGAAGTCTGTGATATCTGTGACCCACACCCTATTTGTGCTCTCCCTCCCCTTTTGAAAATCACTAACAGAAACGTGCTGGTTTTACGGCTTGGGGAGCATCACAGAACCTGCCAATGTGTGATGTCTCCCCCAGACACCCAGCTTTAAATTTCTCTCTCTTGTACTCTTTCCCTTTATTTCTCAAACCAGCCGAGATCCGAGATGCCTAGGAAATAGAAAAGAACCCACGTTAACTATTGGGAGCGGGTTCTCCCAATAATGGAGGATTCCTGGGCAAGATGGCTGAATAGGAACACCTCCAGTCTGCAACTCACAGTGAGACAAACCCAGAAGGTGGGTGATTTCTGCATTTCCAACTGAGGTATCTGGTTCATCTCACTAGGACTACTTAGACAGTAGGTACACTCCATGGAGGGCAAGCAGAAGAAGGGTGGGGAGTTGCCTCACGCCAGAAACACAAGAGTAGGGGAACTCCCTCCACTAGCTGAGGGAAGCCATGAGGGACCCTGAGGTGAGGAACAGTGCTTTCCAGCCCAGATGCTATGCTTTTCCCACTGTCTTTACAACTCATAGACCAGGAGATTCCCTCTGGTGCCTACAACACCAGAGTCCTGGATTTCGAGCACAAAACTGGGCAGCCATTTGGGCAGACACTGAGCTAGCTGCAGGAGATTTCCCCCCCCCCCCCGCCAGTGGCACTGTAACGCCAGCAAGAAAGAACTGTTCACTCCCCTGGAAAGGGGGCTGAAGAGGGTCTGGCTTCAAACCAAGTGGTCTGGCTCAGCAGATCCCACTCCCATGGAACCTAGCAAGCTAAGATCCACTGGCTTGAAATTCTCATGCCAGCACAGCAGTCTGAAGTCTATGTGGGATGCTCCAGCTTGGTGGGGGAATGGTGTCCTCCATTACTAAAGGTTGAGTAGGCACTTTTCCCCTCACAGTGTAAACAAAGCCTCAGGGAAATGTGGACTGTGCAGAACTCACCACAGTACCACAAAGCCACTGTAAGCAGACTGCCTTTCTAGATTCCCCCTCTCTGGGCAGGGCATCTCTGAAAGAAAGGCACCAGGGGTACTGGCAGGTGCGGGTGCAGCTTCATCAGACTTAAAAGTTCCTGCCTGCCAGCTCTGGAGAGCAGTGGATCTCACAACATAGCACTCGAGCTCTGCTAAGCGACAGACTGCCTCCTCAAGTGGGTCCCTGACCCCTGTGCCTCATGATGAGAAGACACCTCCCAACAGGGGTCAACAGACATCTCATACAGGAGAGCTCCAGCTGGCATCTTGTGAGTTGCCCTCTGTGATGAAGCTTCTAGAGGAAGGAGCAGGCAGCAATCTTTGCTGTTCTACAGCCTCTGCCGGGGATACCCAAGCAAACAGGGTATGGAGTGGACTCCCAGCTAACTCCAGCAGACCTGCATAAGAGAGGCCTGACTGTTAGAAGGAAACCTAACAAACATAAAGCAATAGCATCAATATCAACAAAAAGGACCATCATGCAAATCTCCATCCAAACAGCACAGACCAAAAGTAGATAAATCCATGAAGATGAGGAAAAACCAGCACAAAAGGCTGAAAATTCCAAACACCAGAATGCCTCCTCTCCTCCAAAGGATCACACTCCTCACCAGCAAGGGAATAAAACTGGATGGAGAATGAGTTTGACTAATTGACAGAAGTAGGCTTCTGAAGGTAGGTAATAGCAAACTCCTCTGAGCTAAAGGAGCATGTGCTAATCCATGCAAGGAAGCTAAGAACCTTGATAAAAGATTAGAGGAATTGCAAACTAGAATAACCAGTATAGAGAAGAACATAAACAACCTGATGGTGCTGCACAACATGAGAACTTCGTGAAGCATACACAAGTATCAATAGCCAAATCTATCAAGCAGAAGAAAAAATACCAGAGATTGAAGATTAACTTAATGAAATAAAGTGTGAAGACAAGATTAGAGGGAAAAAAAAAAAAAAAAAAAAAGGAAAGACATGAACGAAGGCTGCAAGACATATGGTACTATATGAAAAGACCAAACCTATGTTTAATTGGTGTACCTGGAAGTGATGGGGAGAATGGAACCAAGTTGGAAAACACACTTCAGGATATCCAGGAGAACTTCCCCAACACAGCAAGACAGGCCAACATTGAAATTCAGGAAATACAGAGAACACCACAAAGATACTCCTTGAGTAGAGAAACTGCAAGACACATAATTGTCAGATTAACCAATGTTGATATGGAGGAAAAAATGTTAAAGGTAGCTAGGGAGAAAGTTCTGGTTACCCACAAAGGGAAGCCCATCAGACTAACAGAAACCCTACAAGCCAGAAGAGAGGGGAGGCCAATATTCAACATTCTTAAAGAAAATAATTTTCAACCCAGAATTTCATATCCAGCCAAACTAAGCTTCATAAGTGAAGGAGAAATAAAATCTTTTACAGACAATCAAATGCTGAGGGATTTTTTTTTACCACCAGGCCTGCTTTAAAAGAACTCCTGAAGAAAGCACTAAATATGGAAAGGAAAACATGGTACCAGTCACTGCAAAAACAAAATAAAATGTAAAGACCATTGAAACTATGAAGAAACTGCACCAACTGGTGAGCAAAATAACCAGCTAGCATCATAATGACAGGATCAAATTCACACACAACAATATTAAACTTAAATGTAGACAGGCTAAATGCCCCAGTTAAAAGGCACAGACTGGCAAATTGGATAAAGAGTCAAGACCCATTGGTGTGCTGTATTCAGGAGAACCATCTCATGTGCAAAGACACATATAGGCTCAAAATAAATGGATGGAGGAAGATTTACCAAGAAAATGGAAAGCAAATAAAAAGAGCAGGGGTTGCAATCCTAGGGTCTGATAAAAGAGACTTTAAACCAACAAGGATCAAAAGAGACAAAGAAGGCCATTACATAATAGTAAAGGGATCAATGCAACAAGAAAAGCTAACTATCCTAAATATAAATGCACCCAATACAGGAGCACCCAGATTCATAAAGCAAGTTTTTAGAAACCTACAAAGAGACTTAGATTCCCACACAATAATAGTGGGAGACTTTAACACCCCACTGTCAATATTAAACAGATCAACAAGATAGAAAATTAACAAGGATATTTGGGACTTCAACTCAGCTCTGGACCAAACAGATCTAATAGACATCTACAGAACTCTCTGCCCCAAATCAACAGAATATACATTCTTCTCAGCACCACATCACACTTACTCTACAATCGACCACGTAATTGGAAGTAAAACACTCCGCAGCAAATGCAAAAGAACAGAAATCATAACAAACAGTCTCTCAGACCACAGTGAAATCAAATTGGAACTCAGGATTAAGAAACTCATTAAGAACTGCACAACTACATGGAAACTGAACAAGCTGCTCCTGAATGACTGCTAGGTAAATAAAAAAATTAATGCAGAAATAATTAAGTTCTTTGAAACCAGTGAGAACAAAGACACAGTGTACCAGAATCTCTGGCACACAGCTAAAGCAGTGTTTAGAGGGAAATTTATGGCACTAAAGGCCCACAGGACAAAGTGGGAAAGATCTAAAATCAACACCCTAACATCACAACTAAAAGAACTAGAGAAGCAAGAGCAAACAAAGTCAAAAGTTAGCAGAAGACAGGAAATAACTAACATCAGAGCAGATCTGAAGGAAATAGAGACACAGAAACCACTTCCAAAAAATCAATGAATCCAGGAGGTGGTTTTTTGAAAAGATTAACAAAATAGATAGACTGCTAGCCAGACTAATAAAGAAGAAAAGAGAGAAGAATCAAATAGACACAATAAAACATGATAAAGGGGAGATCACTACTGATTCCCAGCAATATAAACTACCATCAGGGAATACTATAAACACCTCTACAGAAATAAACTAGAAAATTTAGAAGAAGTGGATAAATGACTGGACACACACACCCTCCCAAGAATAAACCAGGAAGAAGTCAAATCCCTGAATAGACCAATAACAAGTTCTGAAATTGAGGCAGTAACTAACAGCCTACCAACCAAAAATAGCCCAAGACCAGATGAATTCACAGCCAAATTCTACCAAAGAATTTCTAACAAAGGTACAAAGAGGAGCTGGGGCCATTTCTGAAACTTTTCCAAACAATAGAAAAAGAGGGACTCCTCCCTAACTCATTTTATGAGGCCAACATCATCCTGATACCAAAAGCTGGCAGAGACACAGAAAAAAAAGAAAGAAAGAAAATTTCAGGCCAATATTGCTGATGAACATCATTGTGAAAATCCTCAATAAAATACTAGCAAACCAAATCCAGCAGCATTTTAAAAAGCTTGTCCACCACGATCAAGTCAGCTTCATCCCTGGGATGCAAGGCTGGTCAACATATGCAAATCAATAAACACAATGCATCACATAAACAGAACCAATGACAAAAATCACATGATTATCTCAATAGATGCAGAAAAGGTTATTGATAAAATGCAACAGCCTTCATGCTAAAAAGCACTCAATAAACTGTGTATTGATGGAACATATCTCAAAACAATAAGAGTTATTTATAACAAACCCACAGCCAATATCATACTGAATGGGCAAAAGCTGGAAGCATTCCCTTTGAAAATCAGCACAAGACAAGGATGCCCTCTCTCAGCACTCCTATTCAACATAGCATTGTAAGTTCTGGCCAGGGCAATCAGGCAAGAGAAAGAAATAAAGTATATTCAGATAGGAAGAGAGGAAGTCAAACTGTCTATGTTTGCAGATGACATGATTGTATATTTAGAAAACCCCATTGTCTTAGCCCCAAATCTCCTTAAGCTGATAAGCAACTTCAGCAAAGTGTCAGGATACAAAATAAATGTACAAAAATTGCAAGCATTCCTATACATCAAAAATAGACAAACAGAGAGCAAAATCATGAGCCAATTCCCATTCACAGTTGCTACAAAGAGAATAAAATACCTAAGAATCCAACTTGCAAGGGATGTGAAGGACCTCTTCAACGAAATCTACAAACCACTGCTAAAGGAAATAAGAGAGGATAAAAACAAATGGAAAAACATTCCATGCTCATGGATAGGAAGAATCAATATTGTGAAAATGGCCATACTGCCCACAGTAATTTATAGATTCGATGCTATTTGCATCAAGCTACCATTGACTTTCTTCACATAATAATAAATAAACTTTTATTCAGGTTTGTAGAAAGAAAATTTTCAAATTGAGCAAGCCTAAGGATAACAGATTTCTTCAGGAGGGGCAAATGCCTTTCCCTAGAGTTATTCAAACATGGTATAGAGGACCATTTGGGAGAAGTATGGAAAGAACACAAGCAACAAGTGATCTGCATGGATGGCATTTTTTAAACCTAAAACTTCAACATCTATATGGGCAAAAGACTGCCAAGTCTAAATTGAAGATAAATAAAGTAAAAGTCTGTATCCTGATGACAACACTGCATATTTCCTGATTTATCCAGAAGTTTTCTTAATCATCCTTGAAAAGTTTCCTATACTGCATTTCTTGTACACTGGCCAAAGATTTATATAACCATAACAAAATCAAACATCAACAGAAGAAAAAGGTGAAGAAAAAATTTCATCTGAGATGATCACATTTATAAATTTATATAATTTTTATTTGTGTAAATATCTCTGAGATTCCAGGTAAGAGGCACAGGGATAAGTCTATAAATCATCTTTTGAATGATTTTGCTAACAGGAATTTTACCAGCCAGTCTTTCATTTCTTATATTATATTGAAAACTAAAGAAATAGTTAACTGGAAACTTCACCAGTGATATCCGCAATTATAATTAAAAAAACACATCCAATCAGTTTATTTGCTAAAGAAAATTATGAAGTTGGGAGGAAGATGGCCTAATAGGAACAGCTTCAGCCTCCAGCTCCCAGGGCCAGCGACACAGAAGACAGGTGATTTCTGCATTTTCAACTGAGGTACCGGGCTCATCTCACTGGGGAGTGCTGGACAATCAGTGCTGGTCAGCTGGTGCAGCCCGACCAGCGAGAGCTGAAGCAGGGTGAGGCATTGCCTCACCTGAGAAGTGCAAGGGGGAAGGGAAACCCTTTTCCTAGCCAAGGGAAACTGAGACACACAACACCTGGATAATCAGGTAACTCCCACCCTAATATTGCACTTTACCAAGGGTCTTCGCAAACGGCACACCAGGAGATTATATCCCACACCTGGCCAGGAGGGTCCCATGCCCACGGAGCCTCCCTCATTGCTAGCACAGCAGTCTGAGATCTAACTGCAAGGCAACAGAAAGGCTGGGGGAGGGGCACCCACCATTGCTGAGTCTTAAGTAGGTAAACAAAGCCTCCAGGAAGCTCGAACTGGGTGAAGCCCACCGCAGCTCAAGGAGGCCTGCCTGTCTCTGTAGACTCCACCTATGGGAGGAGTCTGACAGCTGTCTGACACCTTGGAAGAGAGTAGTGGATCTCCCAGCATGGAGGTTGAGATCTGAGAACGGACAGACTGACTGTTCAAGTATGTACCTGACCCCTGAGTAGCCTACCTGGGAGACATCCCCCACTTGGTGCAGACCAACACCTCATACCTCATATGGCAGGGTACACCCTTGAGACGAAGCTTCCAGAGCAAGAATCAGACAGCAGCACTCGCTGTTCAGCAATATTCTATCTTCTGCAGCCTCTGCTGCTGATACCCAGGCAAACAGGGTCTGGAGTGGACCTCAAGCAATCTCCAACAGACCTACAGCTGAGGGGCCTGACTGTTAGAAGGAAAACCAACAAACAGAAAGGACACCCACACCAAAACCCCATCAGTACATCACCAGCATCAAAGACCAAAGGCAGATAAAACCACAAATAAGGGGAAAAAGCAGGGCAGAAAAGCTGGAAATTCAAAAAATCAGAGCACATCTCCCCCTCCAAAGGAACGCAGCTCATCAACAGCAATGGAACAAAGCTGGATGGAGAATGACTTTGACGAGTTGAGAGGAGAAGGCTTCAGTTGATCAAACTTCTCAGAACTAAAGGAAGAACTACATACCCAGCACAAAGAAACTAAAAATCGTGAAAAAAGAATGGAAGAATGGATAACTAGAATAATCAATGTAGAGAAGGCCATAAACGAACTGACAGAGATAAAAACCATGACACGAGAAATACGTGAAAAATGCACAAGCTTCAGTAACCGACTCGATCAACTGGAAGAAAGAGTATCAATGATTGAAGATCAAATGAATGAAATGAAGTGAGAAGTCAAGTCTAGAGAAAAAAAAGAAAAAATAAATGAAGAAAGCCTCCAAGAAATATGGGATTCTGTGAAAAGACCAAATCTATGTCTGATTGGTGTGCCTGAAAGTGTGAGGGAAAATGAAACCAAGTTGGAAAACACTCTTCAGGATATCATCCAGGAGACCTTCCCCAACCTAGCAAAGCAAGTCAACATTCAAATTCAGGAAATACAGAGAATGCCACAAGGATACTCCTCCAGAAGAGCAACTCCAAGACACATAATTGTCAGATTCAACAAAGTTGAAATGAGGGCAGCCAGAGAGAAAGGTCGGGTTACCCACAAAGGGAAGCCCATCAAACTAACAGCAGATCTCTCAGCAGAAACTCTACAAGCCAGAAGACAGTGGGGGCCAATATTCAACATTCTTAAAAAAAAGAATTTTAAACCAAGAATTTCATATCCAGCCAAATTAAGTTTCATCACTGAAGGAGAAATAAAATCCTTTACAGACAAGCAAATGCTTAGAGATTTTGTCATCACCAGGCCTGCCCTACAAGAGATCCTGAAGGAAGCACTAAACATGGAAAGGAACAACCAGTACAAGCCATTGCAAAAACATGCCAAAATGTAAAGACCACTGATGCTAGGAAGAAACTGCATCAACTAACAAACAAAATAACCAGCTAAATTCACAATGACAGAATCAAGTTCACACATACCAATATTAACCTTAAATGTAAATGGACTAAATGGTCCAATTAAAAGACACAGACTGGAAAATTGGATAAAGAGTCAAGACCCATCAGTTTGCTGTATTCAGGAGACCCATCTCACATGCAGACACACACACAGGCTCAAAATAAAGGGATGGAGGAAGATCTACCAAGCAAATGGAAAACAAAACAAAGCAGGGCTTGCAATACTAGTCTCTGATAAAACAGACTTTAAACCATCAAAGATCAAAAGAGACAAAGAAGGCCATTACATAATGGTAAAGGGATCAATTCAACAGGAAGAGTTAACTATCCTAAATATATATGCACCCAATACAGGAGCACCCAGATTCATAAAGCAAGTCCTTAGAGACTTACAAAGAGACTTAGACTCCCATACAATAATAATGGGAGACTTCAACACTCCACTGTCAACATTAGACAGATCAAGGAGACAGAAAGTTAACAAGGATATCCAGGAATTGAACTCATCTCTGCAGCAAGCAGACCTAATAGACATCTATAGAACTCTCCACCCCAAATCAACAGAATATACATTCTTCTCAGCACCACATCGTACTTACTCCAAAATCGACCACGTAATTGGAAGTAAAGCACTGCTCAGCAAATGTACAAGAACAGAAATTATAACAAACTGTCTCTCAGACCACAGTGCAATCAAACTAGATCTCAGGACTAAGAAACTCAATAAAAACCGCTCAACTACATGGAAACTGAACAACCTGCTCCTGAATGACTACTGGGGACATAACGAAATGAAGGCAGAAATAAAGATGTTCTTTGAAACCAATGAGAACAAAGATACAACATACAAGAATCTCTGGGACACATTTAAAGCAGTGTGTAGAGGGAAATTTATAGCACTAAATGCCCACAAGAGAAAGCTGGAAAGATCTAAAACTGACACCCTAATATCATGATTAAAAGAACTAGAGAAGCAAGAGCAAACACATTCAAAAGCTAGCAGAAGGCAAGAAATAACTTAGATCAGAGCAGAACTGAAGGAGACAGAGACATAAAAAACCCACCAAAATATCAATGAATCCAGGAGCTGGTTTTTTGAAAATATCAACAAAATTGATAGACCGCTAGCAAGACTGATAAAGAAGAAAAGAGAGAAGAATCAAATAGATGCAATAAAAAATGATAAAGGGGATATCACCACAGAGCCCACAGAAATACAAACTACCATCAGAGAATACTATAAACATCTCTACACAAATAAACTAGAAAATCTAGATGAAATGGAAAATTTCCTGGACACTTACACTCTCCCAGGACTAAACCAGGAAGAAGTTGAATCCCTGAATAGACCAATAGCAGGCTCTGAAATTGAGGCAATAATTAATAGCCTACCAACCAAAAAAAGTCCAGGACCAGACGGATTCACAGCCAAATTCTACTGGAGGTAGAAGGAGGAGGTGGTACCATTCCTTCTGAAACTATTCCAATCAATAGAAAAAGAGGGAATCCTCCCTAACTCATTTTATGAGGTCAACATCATCCTGATACCAAAGCCTGGCAGAGACACAACAAAAAAAGAGAATATTAGACCAATATCCCTGATGAACATTGATGCAAAAATCCTCAATAAAATACTGGCAAACCAAATCCAGCAGCACATCAAAAAGCTTATCCACCATGATCAAGTGGGCTTCATCCCTGGGAGGCAAGGCTGGTTCAACATACACAAATCAATAAACGTAATCCATCATATAAACAGAACCAAAGACAAAACCCACACGATTATCTAAATAGATGCAGAAAAGGCCTTTGACAAAATTCAACAGCCCTTCATGCTAAAATTTCTCAACAAATTCGGTATTGATGGAGCGTATCTCAAAATAATAAGAGCTATTTATGACAAACCCACAGCCAATATCATAGTGAACGGACAAAACTGGAAGCATTCCCTTTGAAAACTGGCACAAGACAGGGATGCCCTCTCTCACCACTCCTATTCAACATAGTGTTGGAAGTTCTGGCTAGGGCAATCAGGCAAGAGAGAGAAATAAAGGGTATTCAGTTAGGAAAAAAAGAAGTCAAATTGTCCCTGTTTGCAGATGACATGATTGTATATTTAGAAAACCCCATCATCTCAGCCCAAAATCTCCTTAAGCTGATAAGCAACTTCAGCAAAGTATCAGGATAGAAAATCAATGTGCAAAAATCACAAGCATTCTTATACACCAGTATAAGACAAACAGAGAGCCAAATCATGAATGAACTTCCATTCACAATTGCTTCAAAGAGAATAAAATACCTAGGAATCCAAGTTACAAGGGATGTAAAGGACCTCTTCAAGGAGAACTACAAACCACTGCTCAGTGAAATCAAAGAGGGCACAAACAAATGGAAGAACATACCATGCTCATGGATAGGAAGAATCAATATCGTGAAAATGGCCATACTGCCCAAGGTAATTTATAGATTCAATGCCATTCCCATCAAGCTACCAATGAGTTTCTTCACAGAATTGGAAAAAACTGCTTTAAAGTTCATATGGAACCAAAAAAGAGCCTGCATCTCCAAGACAATCCTAAGTCAAAAGAACAAAGCTGGAGGCATCACACTACCTGACTTCAAACTATACTACAAGGCTACAGTAACCAAAACAGCATGGTACTGGTACAAAAACAGAGATATAGACTAATGGAACAGAACAGAGCCCTCAGAAATAGTACCACACATCTACAGCCATCTGATCTTTGACAAACCTGAGAAAAACAAGAAATGGGGAAAGGATTCCCTATTTAATAAATGGTGCTGGGAAAATTGGCTAGCCATCAGTAGAAAGCTGAAACTGGATCCTTTCCTTACTTCTTATATGAAAATTAATTCAAGATGGATTAAAGACTTAAATGGTAGACCTAAAACCATAAAAATCCTAGAAGAAAACCTAGATAATACCATTCAGGACATAGGCATGGGCAAGGACTTCATGTCTAAAACACCAAAAGCAATGGCAATAAAAGACAAAATTTACAAACGGGATCTAATTAAACTAAAGAGCTTCTGCACAGCAAAATAAATTACCATCAGAGTAAACAGGCAACCTACAGAATGGGAGAAAATTTTTGCAATCTACTCATCTGACAAAGGGCTAATATCCAGAACCTACAAAGAACTCAAACAAATTTACTAGAAAAAAACAAACAACTCCATCAAAAAGTGGGCAAAGGATATGAACAGACATTTCTCCAAAGAAGACATGCATACAGTCGACAGATACGTGAAAAAATGCTCATCATCACTGGCCATCAGAAAAATGCAAATCAAAACCACAATGAGATACCATCTCACACCAGTTAGAATGGCAATCATTAAAAAGTCAGGAAACAACAGGTGCTGGAGAGGATGTGGAGAAATAGGAACACTTTTACACTGTTGGTGGGATTGTAAAATGGTTGTGGAAAACAGTATGGCGATTCCTCAAGGATCTAGAACTAGAAGTACCATATGACCCAGCCATCCCATTACTGGGTATATACCCAAAGGATTATAAATCATGCTGCTATAAAGACACATGCACACGTATGTTCACTGCGGCACTATTCACAATAGCAAAGACTTGGAATCAACCCAAATTTCCAACAGTGACAGACTGAATTAAGAAAATGTGGCACATATACAACATGGAATACTCTGCAGCCTTAAAAAAGGATGAGTTTGTGTCCTTTGTAGGGACATGGATGCAGCTGGAAACCATCATTCTCAGCAAACTATCACAAGAACAGAAAACCAAACACCACATATTCTCACTCATAGGTGGGAATTGAACAATGAGATCACTTGGACATGGGAATGGGAACATCACACACTGGTGCCTATTATAGGGAGAGGGAAGGAGGGAGGGATGGTATTGGAAGTTATAACTGATGTAAATGACGAGTTGATGGGTGCTGACAAGTTGATGTGTGCAGCACACCAACATGGCACATGCATACATATGTAACAAACCTGCACGTTGTGCACATGTACCCTAGAACTTAAAGTATAATAAAAAAGAAAAAGAAAAAAAGAAGAAGACATGCAAATGTGAAAATGTATATGAAAAAATGTCAACATTGCTATCACCAGAGAAATGAAAATCAAAACCACAATAAAATATTGTCTTATCCCAGGCACAGTGGTTATTATTCAAAAGACAAAAAACAAACAAACAAAGAGATGTTGGTGAGGATATGAAGAAAAGGGAACTCGTACACACTGTTGGTGGGAATGTAAACTAGTACAGCCACTGTGGAAAACAGTATGGAGATTTCTCAAAAAACTAAAAATAAAATTATCATATGATCCTGTAATCCTACTACTGGCTGTCTACTCAAAGAAAAAAAAAATCAGTATATCAAAGGGATACCTGCACTTTCATGTTTTTTGCAGAACTGTTCACAATAGCTAAGATATGGAATCAACCTAAATGTTAATCAACAGATGAATGGATATACACAATGAAATACTATTTGGCCATAGAGAAGAATGAAAACATGTCATTTGCAGCAATACGGATGGAACCGGAGGCCTTTATTTCACGTGAAATAAGCCAGGGTCAAAAAGACAAATATTGCATATTCTCAGTTATATGTGGGAGCTAAATATTAGATCACATGTTTTTCACACATGGAGGTAGAGAGTGGGAAGACAGATGACAGAGACTAGGAAGGGTACCGAGGGAGGGAGGCAGGAGGATGAAGAGAAATGGTTTAAAGGGTACAAACATACAGTAAGATAGAAGGAATAAATTCAATGTTTGATAGCAGAGAAGGGTGACTATACTTAACAAAAGTATACTGGACTCAAGTGATGGACACCATAAATATCCTGACATAATCAGTATGCATTATGTACATGTAACAATATTTCACATTACTCTGACAAATAAAACATACAAAAGTGTAAAAAAAAAAAAAAAAAGAAAATTATGACATGCAGGGTGGTCAAACCTTAACAAAGAGAAGGCTAATATTTCAACTTACATCAACTACTTTGCATAACTTGAATGAGAAATGGAAAATGCTATTATGTTCATCGTTTTATGACACTTTCTGTTGCACACAAAAGAATGAAGAGTATTGCACTATATATATTCTTTGAAAATATTCCACTGTCAAACAAATAACATTTGATCTCTCTCTCTCTCTACCTAAAGAACTTTGTGAAAAACATTACGGGTAAAGACGGTTAAGCTTTGACAACTTTGATCACAGTTAACTTTTTAATTTAATGTGTTCTGAAGTTATTACATTTAACCCAGCAGCAGACATACAATCTAGACTGACTCGGTAACCTCCTATCACACTGACTAGATAACTAAGTTTCCCACAGCTTGCCAATAATAAAAGCAATAATTCAAACAAAACATAGCCAATAAACTGTAGGTATATCTTTAAATATTTCAATCTCATCAGAGACTCTTATGTTTACCTTTTTTGGAAAAGAAAATTCATTCCAATTGTTGCAGAAGTTACCCTACTTTCAAAAAGTGAGAAAAAAAAATACCTTTGGCTGTGTCTTTGTCCTAACAGAGTTCTATTATGAAATCCTCCAAAGTTATAATTTATATCCTAGGAATGAAGGAGGGAACCAGATGAATAGATGTTCAGATCATCAGGATTGTCTATCATAGCCTTTTATATTGTCTAGGTACAATATAAAACAACAACAAACCTTTGGAAAAACAGTTTTCATACAGAATTATTCTGGTTAGAATGACTAATACTCATCATACATTGGATGAATTTGGACATCTGTCAATGGTTTACCAGAGTGGGGAAAAACTGTCCTAAGAAAAGTCTAGTAAATGTGCTATCTGTTGAAGAGAGAAGGGTGACTCATGAGGTCATTACGAATTCTAATCTCCATCAAATCTCATCAGCAAAAATGGATGGAGACATCCGTCTAAAACATAATGAAAGATAAATTGTAGTCTAATAAATTATAACAATGTTCATCATGATGTCACGTTATGTGGTAAAAGCTGATAGGTACTGATAAGACAGAAAGAAAAAATAGGTAGAATTATAGTTTCTTCATTTGTACCAAACACTGATTATGGAAAAAAGTTATCAAATCGGCCAAATGGATACCCTAATCTATTCAGTGGGTGGCAGGAGAATTATTTTTTCTCTCTGTTGAACTCATCATATGAATGAAAAAAGAACCCTATAACAAGTAGAGAATTAGAACTAATGAATGGCAGTACAACCTAATGAGAGCAGTAGACCCCATAATTTTAATTATCATTTTTCAACCAAAGAATATAGTAAAGTATATTTCCTAAATTTAAGCCACATCTAGAGAGGAAATCTTCAGTGAAGTGGTTAATGGTCTTAAATATCCTTCTGTTTATTGGTGTATCTATTTTGTTACAGCATTTTATTTCCCATACTATTATTTGACCTTTGAAAAATGCAAAATTAAGTTTCCTTTGATTCTATTTCTAAGCACAGGCCAAAATATGCTGTGTAATATTAGAAATTCATATGTTAAAGTCTTATTATTCACATAAAATATGTGGATACTAATATAATTATAAAAATTAATTGAAAACTCATGGTAGCAACAAAAAAAAGACCTTCAATTAATTAAATTCAAAGTATCTGGCATTTACAAAAGGCCAACACCTTGCTAAGTAATTTTATGCATTTTTACTGTCATCTTAATAAAGGTTTACCACATTTAAAGGAATCATGTATGCTTTACTATTAATAACTCCTTTAATATTTATTACAATGGATATAGATATTTTTCTTTTGTGTAATAAATGCCCAAGTAGAGTTCAACATTAAAAACAATTTTGAACACTTTTTATAATTAGAACATTTTGTCATTGTATTTTATATTAAGTACAATTACTGCCTAGTATGTGATAAATTCTGATTTTATATTTTGAATTTGAAATCAGGAAGATAAATACCTTGATTTTGATGGCATACGAACACATAGCAAAACAAAAAAGAGAGGAGGTTTTAGTTGCAGTATCAATGTCAGACAATTTATAGTTGTTTTGAAAAGACTAATAAATTATTTTCCACATGAATAAAACAACATTAAATATCAAGCTACTATTTTTCTAAAAGTTATAAAAATAGAGATAGTCATATTAATATAGATCATAACCTGTGAGGAATAAATGTTTTATATATCTGCTAAATACGTCTGATTTCAAAGCTGAATTGCTACCATAATGATTAAATGTTAATTATATGATTCTCAATTATCTATAATACCTCTTGGCTGCACATTCATTGACAGAACAGGCAGAAACGTATTTAATTATTTGAGTTATTGATAGGCAATCTCTCCATTTTCTTTCATTGTTTGCATTTATTCTTGCATAAATGCATATCCGTTCAAATTCACTTGACCACATGTTATGCTTGGGAAACTAAGAGTTCACTGGTATACATAGACATGTGTTTTGTGTTAGTTCAAGATATGAAAGTTTGCTCTTGTCACAGTCATAAATTGGAAGTCAAAAGCCTAGGAATAAAATCTGGCCAACTGCCCCATTTCTATTTGAATTGCATCCTCATAGAATGGCTTCCTTTCTTTAGTACAGATTTTCAGAACAGAAAATATAAAACTTTTAGCCCCTTCCCATCTCTTTTTTTCCTCAAGTGTAGTTCATCAATAATTGAAAGTGGGCTAAAGTATTCTTGCGAAGAATGCTCAAGTAGTTGCATCAATTTGAGTTTTAGTGTCTTTGTTTCAGGTATTCTATCTTACACAACTTATTCACAGTAAGCTGTCATAACGACTCACGGTAAAGCATTCAGTTAGTCATTCTTAACTCCAGGAAAATATTTCATAGTGATAAAAGAAAATTAATGGAACTAAATAAAAACGCTGATAATTGTTAAGCAATACAGTAAGCAATACAACAAGATAATTACCATTATATATTCTGAGGTAATCAAATATTAACTAAGTTTGCAAATGAAAACTTTGATTATTTTTCTCTTCTTGATGAAAAATATGTTATTTAAAGAAACGATGTGTGGCTGTAAGGAGTAGCATTTTAGGCAACAGTGTATATTATGTTCTGCAGTACTGTGAAAAAGTTCAAATAAGTTTTGCACACCAGTGTCCAGATTAGTTGGCAAATCAGTTTTCTCTAAATCTTTTTTTTTTAAACCTGACTTAGTTCTACATAACCAAATGCATAAAAGATAGAAACAAACATCACAATCAGTGAATCCAACATGTCAGGAGAACTCTCAGATAAGAAAAAACTATGTTGGGTTTATTAATAAACATCTAGAACCAATATGTGTCCTTACCGTAACTCTGTATAAAATATTACTAAAATATGTACTATCCACTGGATTTAAAGTCCACTGGAACTAGATGAAGGTCTTAGCAAGGGATTGTTAGAATACATATAAAATTGTAGCATTTTGAAATGCCTCAAGACAGAGAGCTGTCATCCTTTTATTGACAACTTTTAGTCTATGGTGAAATGTAAAAGACAGTCAAGGGCTACCACTTCAAGCAAGTTACTTAATCTTTTACCCTCAGCATCCTTATTTATAAATCAGGGAAAATAATATCTACCATAAAGCTTGTATAAGAATTGTATATATATATATTTATACATAAATATATATATATATTTCTAAACTGAATAAATATGGAATGATTGACTATATGGGATATATGGGATATTTAGGGTAAATGGATTTGGATCATTTGCAGATATTCTTTCTTACTTTCCATAAATTAGATTATTAAATTCAGCTCTTGGTATCCCACTTATTTAAATCAATAAAAATGGAGCATTAGCTCAAACTTAATATTAAAGTATATATTCAACCTTTTAAAAATGATATGCCCCAACATTAAAAGTTAAATTGCTTAAAAATATAAATCTATAAGTAACCAAAGAGCTGCACATTTAGTGTAATAATGGCCATATATTTGTGGTGTATAACAGGATCTTAGTCTAAAAGAAAGTTGAAAAGATGAAAGAGAATTTTAGTTTCATTGTAATACGCATGTGATTAAATTAGTTCTAGCACATGCAGTTTTACATTACTGACCTGAAATAAGAAAGAATACACACTGTTTCTTGTTTGCTTTGTGGCAAAATATGCTCATACAGTAAAATTCACTCTGATACTGACTATTGCAATTTAGCAAAATAGGAGACTGTATTTCAGACTGTAGGTAAATAAAGCATTTAAAGAATGACATGTCTGAGAAAAGCAAGAAAGATTAATAAGAATGTACCCAAAAGAATTCAGTGCATAGAAAAAAAAAACAAGCTAATGTCATTTCCTAAAGAACAAGCAGTATAACTAGGAGGAGAAAAATTATGTAAATGATGACTATGGGAACAACAAAAATCTCTGGTTTGATTTGATGTTTTTCTTTTTTAGATTTGTTATTTTTTTCTGTTCTTTCTTAAATATTTTGCACCCACAGTGGGTAAAAAGACTGCACAAAAAATGTTTTCTAATACAGAACATTTCTGCCAGAATAAATATGTTAGGAAATAGGTTTGGAGGATACAAAACACTGAGTTTGAAGAGTCCAAACGGAAGAGCTCCCTGAGAGGGATCAGAACCTGGTCTATAAATATCTTCAAGGTAACTGTGAGTCTAAGGGGAGGACATCATTCATAATGTCAGAAGGTAGACACAGAACAATGCCCTGCAGCTAAAGAAGGAGAATTTAAAAAAAAAGTAACTTTTTTTCTGGTTATTTTAAAAGTTCTTAAGACTGAGGTCAACTAGTTTGAATCACTAACAGACAAGGGCACAGCAGTGATTGCTGTTGATAGTCAAGGACGGTTTGTTAAAGGTGTCAGCACCAATGGTGATCTTGACCATACTTAGCATTACAGGGCCTATGAAGCACAATGCAAATGCTGGTGAGAATATACCTTCATCGATCCTCCTCTTTATCCATACGTACATAGATCAGGGAGTCAGTTTCTATCAACCACACTTGAAGTAGCCAAAAGAGCTCTCTTGTGTCTAGATAGATTCAAATCCATATTCCGTGGCCATTTCACATTTTGTTTCAAGTCAAAGTTTCTTCTCTGTTTTTAGAATGTTTTTCCCCCATTTATAAAAGTAATACATGCTTACTAAAAACCTTCAGAGCAATAAAGCTAACTCTTTATTCAACCACACAGCAGAAGCTACTATAAACATTGTGGTTTGTATCTACCTATATTTTTACTAATGACAGACACACTCATACATTATCCAAAAATGAGATCATGCAACACATTGCATTTTAACCTAACTCTTTCATTTAATATATCAAGGGCACATTTTCCACATCAATAAATATAATAAATTCCGCTTGGTATAAGAATAGGCTAAGCTAAAAGTAGAGTAGGATTGAGAGAAACTAGCTCTTCTATTTTCCTCACAGCTGCAAATCTTGGCTCTGAGTAGTCTGTAAGGGAGAGTGAAAGATGTATTTTTAAAGATGTTGCTAAATCCTTCCAGTGAAGCAATAACATAGTATATCCATTTATTCATTGAGCAAACATGTACCAAGTAGCAAGAGGTGTTGGCCCTGTGTTAGTAACTGAGGGACACCCACATGGTGAGAGGGTCCTCCCATCAAGGATGCTTCCTTACCCTGCTTTCTTAACCTGCTATTCACTCTGGGATAACAGTAAACAACTTTTATTCATTTTTATCACCAGCACATTAACAGTGTCTTGGCATATTGCGCCGAATTAAAGGTAGACTTACATATAAACAATTATTTGAAATGTAGTGTGAGAAGAACTGCAATGGGGTCTGACTCAAAGTACAGTAGAGGCACAAAGGGTCTGTGGTGCGGGTATAAAAGAACCTTCTCTTCCAAAGTTGGAGAGAAATTTGAATTGTTAATTCCCAAGTCACAAGGAGAATACATGTAGCAATTCATATATTCACAAATAAATTTTCAAATCTACAGTTTAGCTATGAGGCATAGTTTGGATACTCATCAGTGCATTAAATCTCTTTGAGCACTGTTTCAATAAAACTGGGATGTCTATATATCTTACCAAAGTCCCTTTTTCAAGAAATTTGACTATAGCCATGTGCATGTAGGTCCTAGGGAATGAAAGAGTAATTTTCCATTCACTGCAGGTCTGTGTCTATAATAGTTAATAAATTCCAACTACCACATATTCTACTCAAAGGAACAAAATTTGAGTTTATTTTTCATTCAATAATAAAGCTATATAAAATGTATTTTGCATCCTCTATGTGTAAGAAATAATACAAAGTACTCCATATTAGCTCAATTAATTAGTACATCAATACTACAAGTTAAGTATTAATATCTTGATTTAACTAAGTAAGAAACTGACACACAAACAGATTAAACAAATTGATCAAGATCCCAAACTAGTAAATGGCAGATATGAGACTGAAACTAAAGGAATCTGTTTTGATTCCACTCTACTCCATGATCTTATTCAAACTGTGAACTGTTTATGGTGATTTATCAATAATGTATTATATAGCATTGTAA
The DNA here is from genome assembly GCF_049350105.2 of Macaca mulatta. NCBI lineage: Eukaryota > Metazoa > Chordata > Mammalia > Primates > Cercopithecidae > Macaca > Macaca mulatta. The sequence goes on from NC_133422.1 coordinate 60,847,476, forward strand.
GTCCACAGGGGATATGCATCATATCTAATTTGGCAGATCATTTTTAAGGATTTTACAATATTGCAACCCAAATACCAGTATAACATGAACGTACATGTGTTTAACAATACACATTGACACAATGTCTGTCAAACTTTTTAGTAGGCCTAAAAAGCTTTCACTTGAAAGTCTTTTATTTTGAAACCAAGATACCCACAGACAAATTAAATGATTCATTCAAAAGCATTGACGATATAGAAAGAGGCTTTAAAAAATAAAGCTTTGCAAGAACATAGATGATTACATTTTAATGATGTCCGAGATTCATTAGGGTTTGTATCTCATCATATTCTTTGATATGATCTCATAGACTATTGAAAAAAGACAAGTGAAATGACAAGACAAAATATTCAATGAGCAGATTCTAACATTGTTGGTTTTGATTAATAACAACAGTATTCAATTTACTATTTCTAAGTAGTTTCTCAAAAAGTGCTTACAATGGCAAGTTTTTTTATTATTATTATTGTTTGTGTTTTTCATGATTTGAAGCCACAAATTTTTCTTTTGTGCACTTTCCTTTACATTTAAGCTAAACTGAGTATATTTAAACATGTACTTCTTACTTATTTGTTGTAAGAAAATGTTAGCAACTAAAGTAGATATTTATTATCCAAATGTTTAAGTAAACTTCAGCCACATAGAACCCTTGAATCAAGTGGAATATTATAGCACTTGGAAGGTCAAAAATATCCAATGAATACAAGAATGTAACAGACCCAATAGAAGAATATCAGAGAGGAAGCCTGTTTAAAGATAACTTTGGGAATTTGTGGCAACATGATGTCTGAGCCTTGAGGTAATTTACTTAAGAAAAGCAGAGCATGATTACTTTCAAAGTAATAATTATTCATGACTTTTATCATAACTATGACAACATGCCTGATAGCCTTGAATATTTCTTTTCTTGAAAGGTATGAAGCTACTTAATTTTTATAACAATATGTAATATTTAGTGAAATTAGAAAAAATAATGTTTAATCATGAAAGGCACGTTGGAAAGGCACCCATTTACATACCAGGCTGTAGCAGAAAGAAAAACAAAGACTACCGAACAATGACTGAGTGTGATGGGACAACTTCTTCTTGTCTTTTGGGACCCTCTCACTATTAACAATCTCTGGTCCACTGCCTCTTCCCATCACAATTGAACATAGGACTGAAGACATGGGAGAAAGCAAGAAAACAGAATTGTGGATGATGATTAGGAAATAGAAATGATAACATGCATAAAATCATGAAGAAATAGTGAATACCATTTAGTCTAAGCCATTATTTACCAAATAGCATCCTATTGGCTTGTATGAGTTCACATGGCTTCCCAATGTGCTTCAATTAATCCCAGGGCAGAGACTGTGCATACCAGAAAAATATGGCTTGATGCCCTAAGGAATATATGTAATTTGCTATAAAGAAGTAAATTCTAAATTGGGAAAATCCTATATAGCATAAATCATATAAATGATACTCTTAGGGCAGAAGAATATTAAAATTCTATTGTTCTTATTAATCTGTGAAATGAAAGGGATGCTTAAGCAGGTAATTGTCATTTGAAATGGAAGACAAAACAACATATATTTTAATCAACACACTTATTAAATGTCAATTAGAATTTTCATCAACCAAATTATATCAGACTAACTTGCAATAGCAAGTTTGCCAAATGTTAATTAAAAGAATAAACATTAACTATTAGTTTAATTTAAATGCCTTTGGAGTTTTTCAAAATTGTGTATTTCGGATTATAAACCAATTAATCTTTCCATATACTTTCATCATTTATTAAAAATCTAAGTAACCTTATCAAACAGAAACTGCTCTCAAAAAATTATCTTAATTAACATGTAATTGAGAACTAATGAAAACCTGAAAACCTTCCTTATTTTTCAAGCTATTTATCTATTTCATAAACAAATCTGGAGAACAAAGAATAACGCCTGCATGCTAATATGAACAATTCAGATCCTGCAGGAACTGAGTATATTCTTACGATTCATTTAAGCATGTGTATGCTGTCATATTAAAGTGCATATTTTAATTGATTTATAGTAGTTGAAGAGTTGAGCTGCAATGTATTATAATATTATAATCCTTATTTCCTAAAGTTAAGTATCCCACTCAATGCATTGCTATGCTAGGTATTGAAAACAGAGTTTAAATATTGGTCTTATTCAAGATTGCTCTTACTTAAGTTAGAGAAAATATATTTTGTTGTTTGCATATACTCTCATATTAGGAACATATTTTTATAAATATAACATTAAATCACAGTATTGTTCATATAAGCATTTTCCCTGGTAAATATTGAAGGAGTATTAATTAAACTTTCAAGAGTCAGTCTTTATTTTAGTGGCACTGACTGATTTTTTTGCTTGAATAATTTTGCTTGAAACCAATAAAATAATCAGAGCGATATTATTCCTGGTCAAGAGGCAATAACTAATTTTCTAAACCTTAGACGTAAATACAGTGATGTTGATGGAGTTGTATCCAATGTCCCTTTAACTTACAATGGCTATAAAAATAGAAATATATTCAATGTAAGGTTATCGAGATATTATTATGTGAAAAAATTGTTGGAAATTTGAGAATTTTATCAAAATCTGCAAGAAAGTTATATTTGACCACAATTGATCCCAATTCATTTTTATGGTATGATTTCACATGAATCTTTTCAATATTCTTTAACTGACAAACAAAAACCAGGGACATTTAAACATCAATAAGGACCTGGGTTTTATGTAGGGAAAAAAATACTTTTCAGGTAATTTTTGTTTTTACTTTTGGTAAATTTCAGTGTATAGAAAGTAAGTTCAAATGAATTGTCCATTAAACTTAATCAAAAGAGCTGTGCATTTGGGCTAATATTTCATATCACATATTCATGTGTTTATATTCTGCCTCTAAAGTAAGGTACATTAAAGTGAAGGATATCCCTATTGTGTTCACTGCTGCATCATTAGTGGAATGCAGTGTTTGGCACATAGCAGATGATCAATGCTTGCTGAACAGATAGAAGTATGAGTAAAGCTAAGGAAATGGAATTACAGTAGTTGGAATTGTCATCACATTACTTTTAATCCCATGAACTTAAAATATATGTACGTTTGTAAATAGCATGCATTTAAGCTGAAAATTACGTTCAAGCACTCTAGCTTTACTTGTAAGCTACTTCCCAATGTCAAACTATAAAAAATGTATTCATTGTGGTTTTGACTTGCATTTCTCTGATGGCCAGTGATGATGAGCATTTTTTCATGTGTCTGTTGGCTGTATGCATGTCTTCTTTTGAGAAATGTCTGTTCATATCCCTTGCCCACTTTTTGATGGGGTTGTTTGTTTTTTCTCGTAAATTTGTTTGAGTTCTTTGTAGGTTCTGGATATTAGCCCTTTGTCAGATGAGTAGATTGCCAAAATTTTCTCGTTAGAATGGCAATCATTAAAAAGTCAGGAAACAACAGGTGCTGGAGAGGATGTAGAGAAATAGGAACACTTTTACACTGTTGGTGGGATTGTAAACTAGTTCAACCATTATGGAAAACAGTATGGCGATTCCTCAAGGATCTAGAACTAGAAGTACCATATGACCCAGCCATCCCATTACGGGGTATATACCCAAAGGATTATAAATCATGCTGCTATAAAGACACATGCACACGTATGTTCATTGCGGCACTATTCACAATAGCAAAGACTTGGAATCAACCCAAATGTCCATCAGTGACAGACTGGATTAAGAAAATGTGGCACATATATACCATGGAATACTATGCAGCCATAAAAAAGGATGAGTTTGTGTCCTTTGTAGGGACATGGATGCAGCTGGAAACCATCATTGTCAGCAAATTATCACAAGAATAGAAAACCAAATATCGCGTGTTCTCACTCATAGGTGGGAACTGAACAATGAGATCACTTGGACTCAGGAAGGGGAACATCACACACCAGGGCCTATTATGGGGAGGAGGGAGGGGGGAGGGGTTGCATTGGGAGTTATACCTGATGTAAATGATGAGTTGATGGGTGCTGATGAGATGATGGGTGCAGCACACCAACATGGCACAAGTATACATATGCAACAAACCTGCACGTTATGCACATGTACTCCAGAACTTAAAGTATAATAATAGTAAAAAAAAATGTATTCATTCATTCATAAAAAAATTGTGAAAATTTCCATAATATGCTGGCCATAAAGTTAAGGATCTATGAGTCAAACTCAGAGTCTGTGAAATGAAAAAGTGATGTATAAACTAGTTCAACAATATTTTTAAATGCTGTTATAGGGTGTGGAAAAAATACAATAGAGGAGCCCAAAGAAGGCCATGTTTAATTGCTTAAAAATTAGTACAGGCTGCAGTAGAAGTGAGGTGTGACTTAAGACTGGAAGGATAAATCAGACAGTGGATATCAAAAATCAAGGAAGGCATTCCAAGGAAATCATAACGGTGCAAAGGGCTTCATTAGATGGCTTAGGAAACTGCACTCTTTAATAAACTGTAACCCAAGATATGGTGGAGAGAATGATAGCAACAATGTCTGGAAGAGTTGTAGATAAAATTATTCATTATTTAAAACTGAGGAATTAAGAGAGACTATAAATTGTTGTGTTTTTGACAAGCATTGTGTCTATATCTAGTTTCTTTTAAGCAGAAATCCATTTTGAGAAAGGCAAATAGGATATATGACTCCCTTAATGATATGTCCACTGTGAGTTTTTATGACATTATCTAGAGCATATAAATCAGTTATTAAACGGAGACTACCAGGGTTTTATCAAAGCTAGTAATTCAGTATAAAACTAGTACCATAACATTTGCATTGGTAGCACACTGATTGCTTTCTTATCACATGAGCCAACTTGGAGTTTCGAAGTCACTAATATGTTGAAGAAGTGATAATACTTTAAGATGTATTAATAAACTTCATAAGATTCACTCATTTCATTTTCATTCACATGCTAAGACTTTAATATTATATAGCAAAGCAACTTTTGCATAATAACCATTAAAATTGAATTCATTAATACAAAGGAGAAACTAGAGATATTATATATATTGACTGAGACTAATGAAATGTTGGCTTGATTGGTGAACTACGAAATGCTTCTGTTTTAATTATATATAGATATTCACAAAACACTAAACAGCTGAGAAAATAAATCTTTATTAAGATTTCATGGCTGCAGGCACACCCATGCTTGGAGATTACAATGGGAGCCAGAGACTTGGAGAAGAAAGTTATTTTCTCTAGAGCTCTCACATTAATTCTGTCTTGAAACTCTGGATATCAGTGATTCTTCACTCTTCATTCTGATGTTTCACATATTTTGCAATGTTAGGATGTGAGCAAGGAAAGAGCATTATTTTTCAAAATACCCTTTAAAAAAAATCGTTGCCTAGTAATCATAATAAATCTCAATTTGCTGGACTTTATTTTTGCTTTACGGTTTAGTTTTTTAAAATTTAAATTAAATATGAGGAGAGTGACTGCTGTGGCTTAAATGTTTGTTCCCTTCAAAACCCATATTGAAAGTTCATTGCCATTGCCATTGCAGCACTGTTAGGAGGTGGGACATCTGGGACATGATAAAGTTATAAGGGCTTCACACTCATAGGTTTGAATAATGTGTTTTAAAAGTGAGTCCTCTTCTTGCCCTCTTTTGCTTCTTTGCCATTCTACCTTCCGCCACAGCAAGAAACACCTCACCAGATGATGGTGCCTTGATCTTGGACTTCCCAGCCTTCAAAACTGTGAGAAAATGAATTTCTATTCATTATAAATTCCCCAGTCTCAGGTATTCTGTCAAAGTAGCACAAAATGGATGGATCCACTTACTAAAATCTTTATAGGATTGGAGATTCCTAAAGGTTTTAATCTATTTTTACTTACAAAAATAACCCATTTTCTCAGCTTTGCTTCTGGATTGTTCAATTCTACCTATTCTTGTGTCCCAACTTTCTTTCTGAATGCAGTAAATTATAGTATTCCAACTTTACTTCTGAAGTGGTTTGTTAAGTTGACTTTGGAAACCTGGACTGTGCCTTAGTTTTGATTATTTAAATTGTCATAACTGTTGACATAAATATAGTGCAGGCCTAAATTACATCGCTTTAGATTGTATAAAGTTATATATAACATACAAATGTGTTCTTTTTTGAAGTCAAAGAAAAATTATACATGAGAAAGCTTCATGAGCAATTTTTATTCAGTAGTGCGCCAGTTTTTTTATTGATTTCTTTATAATCAATATTTATTCAGAAAACAACACATTTTGTGAGCTGCAAAAAAGTTATAATAAAATACTTTTATGTCAAGTTCAGCTGAGTAGACATAGGTAATTCTCTTTGTTGTATGTTAAAGGAATTATGATCTAGCAGATCAGAGTTCCTATTCAGCCTCTATCCCGTGATGAGAAAGTAGGAATCTAGAATGCATACCTCACCACTATGGACAATCCCTACAGTTCTACCTTGTTAAAAACAAGGAGAGAAACAAAGGTAGTGTCTGAAATGTCAAGATATACTTTGAAAATAAACAAAAAAGGGTAGCAAAGAGGAGTAGGATTCTTCTCACATAAATCAAAAAAACTGTGGCTGAAAAGATGCTCAATAAAATTAGCCATCAAGGAAATATAAATAAAATTACAATGAAATAGTTTATATGCCAACAGTATGGCTGAAACGAAAAGAAAATACTATTGGTGAGGATGTGGCACACTCAGAAAGTCTCATGCACTGTGGTGGGAGTAAATTGGCATAGCTACTTTGGAATTCTGCTTGGCTTGGCAGCATCTGCTAAAGCTGAAAAAAATGCATGTCTTATGCCCCGCAATTCCACTGCTATGTATATACCTAAAATAATTTCATACATATGTTGACTAAAAGATATGTACTAAAAGAAAGCTGGAAGAGTCCTAGGGGGAATTCTGGGATATTGACAATGTTGTTTCGTGATCTGGGTGCTGTTTCTATGGTTGTTTTCAATTTATAAAGGTACTTAGGGCTGGGCGCAGTGGCTCATGACTGTAATTCCAACAGTTTGGGGGGCTGAGGCGGGTGGATCACCTGAGGTCAGGAGTTCGAGACAAGTTTGGTCAATATGGTGAAACCCCATCTCTACTAAAAATACAAAAATTAGCCAAGCATGGTGGCATACATCTGTAATCCCAGATACTCAGGAGGCTGAGGCAGGAGAATTGTTTGAACTCGTCAGGTAGAGGTTTCTGTAAGCCAAGATCATGCCACTGCACTTCAGCCTGAGTGACAGAGGGAGACGCCTGCTCAAAAAAAAAAAGTACTTAGGATACGTATACTTCAATTTAACTCTATTATAATATTACAATGCAATACAATTTTTCTTTTTATTTAATAAAAAGTTTTATTTTTATTTAGTAAAAAGAGTGTCTTGGCTTCTTTTTGACATCAAAGGTGAACTATTTTATCTGAACAAATTGGGCATTCTTTTGCTGAGTCATACATGTTTAGGCACTAGCAAGGCAAGGAATGCTAAATAACTTCTGATAACTAAATAACTGTTGATGTGTATTTGAATCACTAAACAATTCTAGGGAAAATGGTAGAGACTAGTTAATTATTCAGAGAACAATTTCCCTTTCTCTTCTGAGCATACACCAAAGAATATTTCCTGTTCTCCCTTGTTGGGGGATAGCAGGTATGTGACTGTTATGGCCCTTGTAACACACACATGAGTGTTATTCATCACTGGCAGGCCCAACCCATAAAAGCCCACACAACACTCCTTATCTCTTTCTCCTAGTCTGAAAATTCAAACATTGTGGGAGGTGTTCTAAAATATAGAAAATGATGCTGCAGCCAAGACTCTGTCCTTTGACCCATTCTGGACAATGACACAAAAAGGAATAAATGGCATTGTGTTTAGCCACTGAGATGTAGGGTTGTCATAGCAGCAAGCCTATCTTAATACTGCAGTGAAGCCAACTCAGTAAGCAGGGGTAGCTATAGGCAGTCAAACAGGATGGGAAATAATAGGAGTTCTTCCCAATGCTGAAACTTTTGTTCCAAAATAGGTTTAAAGTAAGGGCAGTCTGAGCTTAGTCAAATTTAAGTAGGTCTAATGGAATTCCAAGATACTGAAAAAACGTATTTATATAGAAAATTACATACAAAAATGGTGACTCAGAATGAGATAAAATGGCTGTTTCCTCCTGGATTTTAAGGACATAGCTTCCCTTCATCTTTGTTAACACTCCTATTGCCTGTTTCTGACCCAATCTTGTGTTTTCAAATCAAAAAATGCCTCAATTCACTCCTTTTAATTTGGCTGAGTTTTATCTGAGATGGCCACTTCTATCTGTGTGAACTTCAGAAGAACATTTAATGTATTTTGGCGTTTGTTATCTCATCTACAAAATACAGTGAACAAGACAATGGTATTTTTTTAGCGGGTTAAAAACATAAAGTATATCATGAAGACTTTAGTGGTTAATAATACTGTATTGTGTACTGGAAATTTTCTAAGAGTAGATTTCAGATATTCTCTCCACAGAAATAAAATAGGTTACTATTCAAGATGGTGGATATGTTAATTGGCTTAACTGTATTAATCAATTCATTCTGTATACATATATCAATATGTCATATACACAAATGCATACAAATAAATAAATAAATAAATGCTTGTAAATTATGCTGCTTGTTGTGTGGTGAGCATCCAATAAATGGTATCTGCCACAGTTTGTTTTGTTAGTGTTTTTATTATTGACAGATCCTAATTACGTTTCATCCTTTCAAATAGCTTATTGTTAGGGCTATTGTTTCACATAATTATTTATGGTGTTAGGCTTCAGGGTATGTATAAATTATACAGAATGTTGTACATACATCCTTTTTAATTTCTCACCACCGACTCTTGAGTTTTCCATGGTTTCCATGAGGTTCAAATTGGTTTTGTGTTCTAAACTAGCTGCCACAGCACCATTCTGTTAGAGGAATTAATAAAGGGTTACAAATTTGACATCCAATTGCACAATTCATTTTAGATTGTAGGTAAGTTAATGGGAATCCATACTGTGCCCTTAATTTCTCAAGTGCACCTTTGTTGAACAAGTCAAAGTTCACCTTGAGCTAAACATGCATCACACAAAGTAAAATGACAGGTCATATCAAGAGTAACAATAAAGATCCTTAAACGTGACATAATCAATCAGTGGTTTTTTATAGTAAACAAAGATGAAAACTAATTTCTGTCTACATAATGAGAACTCTTTCATCAAACTGTTGGTGTAAGCATGTGCTTTCATATGCAATGTAGCAACAATTCTGCAGAAACATTTTGCACTTTTATCATAAAGAAGTGTCTCAGATAATTTTCCTTACACACTTAACTTTTTGATCCATGCAGGCCAGTTTTGAAATCACTGCTACTTTTGTTTATAAGGGAAAATTCCTGAGTCATTGCAAAAAGAAATTAGGCCATTGCTTAATTGATTATTCATTTCCTGTGCTTGATGTCTGGAAATGTCTTTTAGATTTTTGGCTGAATATTTCAAGTGTGTAAAAAAATCTGTAATGACTATTATATTTATAAATACTCTACTAATAACAAAATGTTGAAACTATGTTAATTTTATAATAAATATAATTTTTATGATCTGCAATATGATTTATAAAAAGTAGGTATCATTAACTCTAATCTGTAGATGATGAGAAAATAAGTTCAGAAACATGTGAAGTCTAAAGGCAAATAGCTAATGAATAGAAGGAGTTGGGACTCAGACAGGGTCTTCTACAACCTGAGTCATAAACCCTGTTGCATTTCTTCTTTCTTTAATGCAACTCTTCAATAAATATTTCCAACAGAACAGCATTTTGATTTTTTTTGCTCTAAGGAACCCTCATATTTTTATTCTTATTTTCTGTCTTTATTCTTCTAGTTTTTCTCCTTGCCAGCATGCCTTTCTAATGCATCCAACATAGACGCTGTACCTGTCTTGTTTTCAAAATATGGCTTCATGGAAACACACAGATTCTGCATTGCATATATCAGCTACACAGCCACAAGATCAACCACAAGCATAATTAACTGTAAAGTGACTCAACTTCATTCACCATGATCGTTCTGTCTTTATTGAATTTTAATGTCTTTTATTTTAATCAAACAATATCCCTTCACAGAATATACACTAAGAAATGAGTTTCCCTAAATGAAATTGCTTTTTTATTGCCATTCTACCATACACTCCATTTACATCTCTAGAACATTAAAATCATTCTTTGGATGTTGCTTCACCAGCAAGTGAAGTGTGTCATCTGTAAGAGCTCTGGTGGATGAAACACTTTCTCTCCAGGCATGGGCCGAGAAGCTGCATTAACAAGTCTGAATATCACCAGTGTTTCCAAAAATTACCCACCAAGGCTATAGACAAATTTTGTATCCTCAAAGCAATGAAAATTTAAGAGATCTATCCTTGGTTTTAATTTGTAATTTTTCTATGTCTTGAATGAGGAAAGAAAAAACATTAGAAAACCACCTGAAAATATATGAAAACAATTTTTTTATTTTTAGAATGTGTGTGCAAAGCCAGATAAGTATGAAATAAATTCTGTTTATTCTAACAGAATTGATTGTTCTTAAATAATTGTAAAACGTATCAAACAATATATGCATGAAGTGTTTTAGCTTCAGTGGTTTATTTTGAAATTCCTAAATTAAAAGACAGAGTTTCCAAAGCTAACGAGTTATCTTTACAATAAAAACATTCAGGACAAAAACTATCATTAAGCTGGTATTTTTGTATTTACATTTTATTACTTTGTATTATGATTAAATTTATTATAGCTTTTATTTTAATAATTTAAGGAAGGAAATGGATGATTATTGGTTAATAAAGAAAAACTAAGATGTTTTAAAAACAATAAAAATTGTGCATTTTTATGACTTCTTAGTAAATTTCTTCACTACTATATAGTTTCTGGGTTTCTACATTATAAATCTTAAAACCATTTCTTTATATGTGCTAAGATAACATCCAGCTTCCAAGTTATGTATGCAAATAGCAAATTGGAATTCCATTATTCCAGAGGAATAATCTATTTGGGTTTTTAATCTGAGCTGAATGACTTTTGGAAAACTATATCTGGTTGTATCCACATCATAAGTTTACAGGTAATATTTCCAACTGCTTAAGGGGATGGGGGAGGCTTCTATCTCTTACTTTTACAAGAGTTCTTGTCCAGTGCGCAAAGCATGGCTGTATAAAAACTGACTGCCACATACATCAATTGGCTTTCTATCTCTGGTGAATATCTTACAAAGGAGGCATGAAAATAAATAAATAAAAGTTTAGAGATCACTGTAAAAGTCCCTGGAGAACATCCAAAACATAGATGTGCTCATAAGGAAGAATGAGAGAACAGGGATGAAATCACATACTCTTATCTTTCAAAGAGAAAATGCATATTACCCCCTTATATAAAACCATAGAGGTTTCTAAACAAAGGTTATGGCTAGGTGAGGCCTTTAGTTACTTAGTTGGAGAAATGTGCAAAAATGATTTCTTCCTCTCCTCATTAAGTCATGGAGTAGCATTCTTTTCATAGAAAAATGATACAATGGAATAAATCTATGATGATAAAAAATCTCTTTTCCAAAGAATGAGATTGCTGAGATTACATATATATATATATATGTATAATATTTTAAGTATTCAAGTAACTAAGTATTAGATCTCAAAGTAGGAACTAATAGTTGTCTAAAATAATAAGTTCATCTCCAGTTTGTTGTTTTTTTAGTCTTATCTAAATTATTTTGGTGTGAACTTTAGAGAAAATATTGCTGGGACAGAATATGAATTTAGTGATGAATGATGAATTTGGTTATGAAACCATTTGGACTCTCCTCACATAGTGCCATTTATTTGTGCATCACAATATTTTTCCAGGTTTTGAGATGTAGTCATTGACAAAAAAAATACTTAAACATCTAATTTACCTTCATGATTAACTTTCAAGTTAGCAAAATGTGTAAATGGTAGTTCCCAATTCCAGGCATATCTCTACATGATATTTCCCTTTTCGGTTTACACAGCTGCGGAAACTAACACATTTCATCAGGGCAAGCCAAAAATACATGGCACAAGTGCCAATAGAAGCCTGGACCCTCTGTGAATGCCAAAACAAGAGCAAAGCAAGCGGCTAACTGCATACATCAGAAAACTAAAACAGACAGAAAATATATTAAGTAACATGAAATGTCAGGAAATATTGACTTGGTTTTTGTATTCTCTCATAAAAGAATCAGATTTAAGACATAGCCAGAAACTCAACAAACACTTTAGAACAAATTTTCATTCATCTCTGGGACAACAAGCTGAAAAATGTTTAGTTAGTATTGATGATGGGCTTTATATATGTGCTGCTGAAGGGAGCAAAATGCTGAATTTTAATGGTCAAAAATGGTATAGCATTTTAAATTCTGACAATTTTTGGAACTGTGTAACAATGTTTGAGATTTTATGTTTTTATTGTTCTGAATAAATTATTTATATGTTACTGTTAATCTTGTGTGATTTTCTACATATTTATTATATACCAATAAACTAGCATCATAAATGAATTTTAAAATGTTCATAACTAATAGTGACAACATTCTAATAAAACTAACAATGCTGCTTTTCATGTATTTTTTTCAAATCTTGAAATGTAAGCTGAAACTCTGGGAAACATGGTTTTGTCACAATTTTACATGAAATGACTACATGAAGAGTTTTTAAATTAAGAGCTTGTCTTCAGTTCTTGGTAATATTTATGTTATTTGATTTATTATTTTGGAATTTTACGCAATAGCTTGAGTAAATATGTAGATATAGATAACTAAATTGAAAAATCCTTAAAGAATGCTACGCTTTTCATGACAGATAGTTGGTCATTACCCTCCATATATTATAGTTATACATATGCAAATCAGAACAATAATCGTTCAGTATTATTATCTGATTTTTTGGAAATTACCATGAGCGTTGTTTAACAAATTTCAAATTTCTTGTACATTCTTTCTTCCCTGTTTAAATTCCAATTTGAGAAGGCAATGACTTGGTGAAGTCAGCTTCAAAATTATTTTCCCCCTCTACAAATTCACCTGTTTATCTCTAATCCCTGGCTAGTTCAAGACTGATCCTATAATCTGTTAATATCTGATTTACTGAGAGCCAGTTGTGCCCCACAGAGACTAAGCCATTTTTACTCTCCAGCACATTAAGAATTAATATTTACCCTTACTGGACCTTTAAGCTTCCACAAGAAACTTTAACAAAAGCTGTGCAAATCCCTACCCAACATATCCTGAGAGGATTAATAATAATTCCTTTTGATCAGAATTACTCTGTTGGCCAGCAATGGTTTCCATGGTAATCATGTGGTAGACAGGGCTGAGACTGATTTTATCAGTTGTAGGACATCATTAGAATTATCCTACATGTCTAATTATAACTTACCAGGACTGACTTTTACATAGTGTAGCTCAGAGGCACAGGAAATGAACTTACACGTTTCAACTGTTAGAAAGCTTCCAAGAGGACAAAAATTATTTTGCTTTCTCCTAATAAGACTTTTTTTTTTTCCTGCAAAAAGCATTAGAGAGGAGATATTTTAATTTGTTTTTGTTTTGTTTTGTTTTTCCGTTTGAGACAGAGTCTCACTCTGTTGCTCTGTCGACCAGGCAGAAGTGCAGTGGCGCAATGTCGGCTCATTGCAACCCCTGCCTCCTAGGTTCAAGCGACTCTCCGGTCTCAGCCTCCCGAGTAGCTGGGACTACAGGCATGTGCCACCACGCCTGGCTAATTTTTGTATTTTTAGTAGAGACGGGGTTTCAGCATGTTGGCCAGGCTGGTCCGGAACCCCTGACTGTCAGGTGATCCGCCTTCCCCGGCCTCCCAAAGTGCTGGGATTACAGGCATGAGCCACCACGCCCGGCCTTAGAAAGTATTTTTATGAGAACTGGAGCCAAGAGCAGTATCAATGAGAATTTCACTGAAAGATTATTGTGCTAACAACAACAACAAAAAATTTGGTTCCTAGACAGCTTAGACTTCGGAAAATATTAGCATATTAGAAAAAATTGTAACACACGATGATTGTGGTGATCTTTTCACTATATATATAAATAAAATCATCATATAGTACACTTCAAATATATACAATATTTTTGCCAATTATATCTCAATGCAGTTGGAAAGAGGAGATAATTTCACTAAAAATAAAAAATCTGAGTATCTTCTTTGTCCTCTTCTGATTCCTATTTTTTCAAGGAAAAGATTTAGTTCATTGCAGAAAGTTACTTTAAATGCTATACGTATATTTACATATGCACATATACACACTGTTCTATATTTATCTAACTATACAGATAAATTAATATATATAGATGTGTGTGTATATATATATATATACACACGCACACACACAAGCATACACATACATGAAGAAAAAATATATCTATATTTTCCTTTCTTTTCCATGTTTATTTCATAGGCTTGATAAGCCTTTCAATGCCAATTTCTAAGCATGAGCTTCCACAAAATGGAATGTCATAACTCAGATATTACATAATCTGGAAATTTCCTGCCAACTTGTCTTTCAAAGTATTTAAAAACAAAGCATTTCTCCAACAGTGCAAAATTGAAAGAATTATAACATTCAAAACTAACAGCTATTAAAAGAGAAATAATCAGGGTTTATATGTGATGTGTGTATGTATGTATTTCTGTGTATGTGCTTCAGGTAAAAACATCTGAACCTTTTAATTTTTGAAACAGAAAGTCCATTAGCAAAATTTTATTCCAGTGTCCAGCTGGTTACCCTAATAAAAAGAGTAACCAGCATTTGCCAAGCTTGCCAGTTCAGCACTTAATCCTTATTTTAAAGGCAAAATCCATACTGAGAAACGTTTTAAAAAATGGAAGACAGCTGGATACTATGATATAAATTAAATACTGTGGATTTGCATGTTTATGCCAACGTATAGCAATTCCATTAAAAATAACTATTACTGGAATTTCCGAAAGATGAGTGGGAAAAAGAGGACCCAAGATGAAGTACACCTTGAAGAAACTAGAATTATGAAAAGGCTAAAAGGCATGATTTACAAGGGATATTAAAAGATCCATACTACATATGAAAGAAATGTTACTAGTTCTCTGTGCTGTGGATTAAAACACACTCTCTAGAGTTAAGGCGAGGCAGGTGAATGGAATTTCATTTCAATTCCCTTGGACAATGATTGGAGATGAAGAAATCATATGTTCATATTATGTGAAAGAATGTTTATATTGTCTATCACATTCAAGAAATCTTAAAGTTGTAGCATTGGTCAAATGTTAGAAGCATTTTATCTAATGAAGCTGTAGACTGTAAAAAAATAGAATTTCTTAACTTTTATTCTAACATCCTGGCATAATTTTTAAAAATAAGCATATAGAATGCACTTATAAATGAATAACACATTCTATAAATAAACCAGTTGTGGAAAACAAGAGCAATAACAGAGATTTTCTAAAAATCTAAGTAGGATATGGACTTTAAAATGACTTTAACATTTCCTTTCTAAGCCATTTAGCTTGTTCACAAGTTTAGGAGTATGACAATAATCATACAACTAATTAATAAACATTGTTTTCTTAACTCTCTGGAAGAAAGTGTTTTTTAAACAAAAATTAGGAATCCAAAATTCATACTTATCTATTTATAGTCAGAAAAATTTAGTAAATTTTTATGGTGTTATTTTTCTGCCCGATAAAAAATATTGAAAAGCTTCTAATATATTTTTAAGTTGCAAAATATATTTCCTTTATCAATTGAAGCATCCATTTTATGGTATTTTTCAACACAACTGTGCTTGAACATGTGTATTAAGAGTTAACATAACTAATAGCCTCAGAGATTTGAGTCTAATATTAGGCTTATAAATTACACTGTTCATAATATACTGCTAATGCTTCAAAAAATATAACTGGGAATAATTACCACAAATTATGATACTATGTCAAAGGAATCTGCCCATATTAATGCATCTTCTTGCAAGAAATTTACTTGTGTCTCTCTTTTTTAAATTTTTTGCAAAATAAAAAAATTAATTTTGCAATATTTTCTACATAATGTTTTAATATGTGTGCATGGTTAAATCTATCTATGACAATTAGGGCTGGGCTCTGTTTTAGCAGTCTGTCATTTATTGTAGCTAGTTTTAAATAAAGGTTGCAATATTTAATATAACAAAAACTGAAAGCATGGTTAGCTAGGATAAAGCTAATCTGTTTATTAGAAACACTTGAACAAATAATAATTGAAATAAAGTGAATGAATGTTGTCTTGTAATTTGTAAAAGGTGGGTATTCAACGAATTAAGTTTAATGTTGCAAGGGGAAAGAAAGTAAAACATAATTAGATTATTGTCTTGAATGTATCTTTGCCAGATTGCAAATCCTACTTAACTTATTTTCAAGTAGTGAAAAAATATAAGTTAATGACATTATAGCTGAGTTGTTTCTATCAGTTTGGAGAACAACAAGAAAAAAAAAATCCTTCCTCTTTCTCATTGTGTGAGCCTCACTATAGTCATTTATGCCTTAATCATTTAGTTATCACGCTGTAATTATTTCCTAATTGGGTAATATTTGGCTGAATAGGTTACTTTTTTTTATCTTTATCCAATAAATAAAAAAAAAAAAAATGCAGGTGGGAAATTTAGTTATTGGCTCTTTAGGAAGCAATTTCTCAGTCCAAAACAGACACAAATTCAAGTCCAAGAAAATGGTGTGCTTGAGATGTGAACATCTCATCGTGTAGTATTTTCTGATGACAGAGTGTTGGAAATTTTGTATTTTTGATGACTCAGAACCACAGTACTCCACATACATCCCCAGAGAAATAGCCGTTTGCTACGTACAGTGGATGTGTGAAGTTCACGTGGATGTGTGCAGTAAATTGAGTGAATGACACGTTTTATATTGTAAGGGCCAAGCCCTAATTAGAGTACTGTGTTAGTTCTTTTCACTACATAGCAAAAAGACATTGCAACATTTTAAAGAAAAGATTAGTAGAATTTTAGCTAGGTTAATCCTAGGATTAAAGAGACTGGGTTATGAGGACAGGTCAAAATCTTAGTGTAAATGGAAATGTTTGAAATTCTGTATACAGACCTTTCTTTATAACATGTATAAAATCACATGCAGTTTTGATAATACCACATCAAAGAAATTGGGACAGAGACTTAATTGTGGGCTAACAAAGGCAAATTAGACCATATATTAAAAGTACCACACTAATGAAAGGAAAACACTTGGATACGGAGGCGGGAGGAAAATTATTTGCTTGTAGCAGAAATAACTAAAACATTTGCTGCGTACTATTTTTGAATTTCAAATAAGTTTTTTCAGTCATATAATCAAGTTAGTAGATTTGTTTCAGGAAATTAATAAGTTATGTTGCAAGAATTTATTTGAAAGCATACAATAATTCTAAGCTGAACAAATGGTGATCATGGAAACTTAGCCACATTTTGGTATTTTTGGTCCTCTTACTAGTCCAATTCCTCCTTAGTTTCAATCAACACTTCAGCCCCCAGCAGAAGTGAGAAGCCTTTAATATAAAGAAATTGAATAGTTTAGACAGTCTTTCTAATGCAGCTCAGCAGGAGACACGGGGATAAAATCATCTGCTCCTCCCAGTGAGCTTATGTAATCTTCTATAAAACACTGACTGGAACCAAAGAAAGAAAAAAAAAAATCTGTATCTGAAGGTACTTTTATATTAAATACCCAATTAGCCACTACTATTTGAATATGTAACCAGGAGAAGGCCTTCAGAATGTTTCAGAAAAACAGGAAAATTAACGAGAGTGAAATTGAATATCATTTCATGATTAAATTTGCCGTGCAATGACAAGATAAAACTTCAAAGTGATTACTTAGTCTTTTTTTCATTTCTCATTATAATGTCTTCCTGTCTGCTTTCTTTTCTCTTTTTTCTTCTACTATGTTTAGTTAAGAATATGGATTGGTTTTGAGAACAAACAATGATCTAGACTTGATATTTTGTTCTGCCACTCTTAGCTTTAGGACTAGGGGCTTGCCACCTGACTTCCATCATTTTCCACTGTGTTATGGGTATAATGGAGATATTAACGCTGCTATGCCCACCTCACATGAGTGTTCAGAAAATCCTGTCTCACAAATAAAGTGTAAAGCTGAATAAAAGGTTTTAAAATACATAAAAACATACATAAGATCAAGACCTCTCTGACAGAATTTTTCAAATAACTGAAATAGTCAAATCATGCAATTAAATGTATGCATAATGCCTCTCTAAATTTTTATTAAACTTTTATACCCCGATTGTACAGTAGTATAAACTGATTATAATATTCCTTTAATAAAGATTATATTATGCATCTGTATTAATTTTATTTAAGAGTTAGAAAAGTTTTTCTGTATATACTCATTAGATTAACTGTATGTGAGTGACTTTTTAATTCCTAGATCAAAAGACAGATAAATATTTTATCAATTATAATTTATGAGGGTTACCTCATTTACACAATAGACAGGACTGTTGCTTTGGAAAACGCCATTATAAAATACGAAAGGCGCAGAAGAATGCTTCCAATACTTCCATTCATTCATTTCAAAATAGCTTATTTTTTCAACGTATAAAGAAACAATGAAAAAATATAGATAGCCACATCTTATACTAGAAAATGTCAGTAGCCATCAGTTTATTTTTTTTATGATCTTTCAATATTGTACAAAATCTAGAGGGTGTGCAATTAGTTAATACCACAATAAACAAATTTGTTGCCATTTTGCACCAAAACATATTCAATTTAATAGCATATATTATACCTATGCTATTATACACTATGCTCTAAGATTTAAAGATGATTAGGAGTCTCAGCCATTAAGAACCTTTCATATGGACATGAGAAAGCATTGCCTAATAACGGTAATGAATGATAGGATATTTTCTAGAGAACTATGACTGAAGAACAATGGAATGTGAAAGCACTTTCCTATTGACTTGAGGGCTCCGCAGAGACTTTGAAAGAAGTTTAAGCACTTAGAATAACATAGAAGGATCTGTACTATTTCAATGCAAAGAGAGTGGAGAGCAGAGGGGAGGAAAGAATGAACAAGAGTTTGAACATACAAGACCATTTGACTAATACAAGTAGTGACCAATGGCATTTTCAAGTGAAGTTGTGACAATGCCAATGTCATTAAGTGGTAATCTATATCTTATGTAATTTTTATGCCAAAATTTGTTAGCTTAGGAAAGTAATGGGTATTAAAATTCACTCAAAAAACAGTATTTCCAATGCCAGGTCTATGCTGCAAAAAATGAATGAAAGGAATTACTTTACAGAACACAATTCAGGAAATATGAATCTAATTTAGACGACTGTCTATTTTACTAACATTTTAGAGAATTACTTTCACAGAATGTGTTTTGGTATATAATTTACCAAATATGATTATTGCAAAATAATAAGTAGGCTCTATTATTTCAAGTTGAAATTTCCAAAGTAGCTGCTATGGGGATATTTTAAAATGAACCTAAACATAACAACAATTTTGATTAATTTCAGTATACCTTTCTCTTCTAAATTATTATTTACTTAATATTTTCAAAGCTACTATGAATTAGTTTAACAATAAAATAAGTCCTTTCAGTAATTATCACAATTATTTG
Source organism: Macaca mulatta (assembly GCF_049350105.2). NCBI lineage: Eukaryota > Metazoa > Chordata > Mammalia > Primates > Cercopithecidae > Macaca > Macaca mulatta. Next base: position 60,867,239 of record NC_133422.1, read on the forward strand.
TAATCACATAGTACATTTTATGTTCAAAACACTAGCACTTCCAAAAATTGTTTACAAATGAGGAATCTAAGGTTCAGAAAGACTAAATCAATTCCCAGAAGTCACAAAGCTACCAAATGAGACGTGCATTACTAAAAATCAAGTGTTTTGCTATCTAGCTATCTGGCATCGAAAAATAAAAAGCATAAAGATCTAATGTATACTATTAACATATGGAAAATTAATCTACACTTTTAAATTGGAGATCCTGTGATATTCCTTTTTCACTAGACTGTTTAGCAGCTTAGAATGTGTTTGCACACTATTACTATTAATTCAAAGATAATAATGGCAATAGCTATCTTTTTCAATACTTTTGATACGTTAACCATATTTCCTTCAGCATTTTTGCTTGTTTGTTTTTAAATTTGGGCAAATGTCTAGACTATGATAGGGCTCTTAAATTCTGAAATATTCTTTTAAGTCTTGATGACTGTTGTGTCTTCGATAATACTATGAAGTATGTGAACATATCACAGCAATCAATAACAACTTTATCAACTAATATCTGAAAGAAAATTACTTGATAGCATATATAAGAAGACTGCAAAAGAGAAGCATGTAGGTAAATACTGAGAGATAAAAATGCTTTTTGAGGAGAGGATGGGACATTTTTTCCATTCTAATAATATAACCTATGACTGGTCTTTGTAAAGAACCTCACTGCTCTTCAATTAGATTATGTAAAGGGCACTGCATATTATGCTCAATAGATCCAGAGCATAGCATAATAAACATCCCCCTCCAAACAAACTCCATTTTGCCAAGTTTTAAACTCTGCCAACATTTTAGCATTTTCCGCATAGTCCAAACTTAAAATTTGGGATGGGTTTCTGACTGTTCCCTCTTCCTCATCCCCATTTATAATATATATGTATTTCTTGAAGATTCTTTCTTTTGAGTGCTTTAGAACTTACCTGAATTGTCACATTCTTACACCATTTCTTTGGTTTATGACCTCATTGCTCTATGCCCAGATCGCTGAAATAAACTCCTGACCTTTAGTCTTCTCAATCTGCTGAGATTACCAGTTTTATGACATCATTCTCCTGAATTAGAGAATGCAACTACTTTCTCAAAGTAATTGCATTTAACAGTTTGCAATTACTTTTCCAAAGCTTCTTAAGTCAAGTGCACAATCATATTGGTGGCCCCTGAGAAGCTCTATAGGTTCGTCTTGACTATACAGACAAATGTATCACTTTACCTAAACATATACTGTTTTAGACAAGACATTACCCTGAGGATTATTATCCCTTTTCATAAATATCCCTTCTTACATGACTTCAGTCAAGATAATCTTTTCAGTTAGAATATGCTCATCCATTCACCCATCCATCCACTCATCCATCCATCCATCCATCCATCCCCACATCCATCCATTCAGCCAGCCAACCACCCTACCAGCCCTCATGTAAGGAAAAGGTGCACAGCACAGGATAAGACATTTAAAATACATTCTAAAATAATTTTCTGTCCTCAGGATGCTCCCAGACAAGTTGCTAGGCAGAAATTATCTAATTATAATACACGACACTGTACGTTACAGGTAAGACAGGTGTTATGTGAGAATTTGAAAAGGCTTTTAAGTCAGCCTCCAAGGAGTAGGTGACATGTAAGGTAAATCTCAGAATTTCCTTTTCTTTGATCTCTAACTATTTAAATTCTGCCTTAAAAATCTGACTCCACTCTTTCAAAAATCATCTCAAATCTAACTTCCTACATAAAACCGTCCTCAGTAAAGTAAGATGACCTAGAGAGCTATTCTTCCTACTAGAGGTCAAATGTATTTTTTCACATAGTGATAGCCTATGTGATATTGTTCCCTCATATTTTCTTTTTGCATGTCCCCAGCACTATAATCTATCCCCAGGAAATCACTACCTTCTTTAAAGGCAGACTTGTTCTTCTTCTTTGTTCCTCCAAGTGCCTATTATAATGAATAACCTTTAACTGTGCTAGCATAAACACTCTCGAAGTTAATTAAATCAGCTTCTCTTCCCAGCAATCCTTTAACCATTGTGGACACCCATGGAGACATCTATACAAATGTCATTTTGGGGTCTCATGGCAGTGGTATAAGGCCCAAGCTGGACTAATCAAATTCCTTCTAGGATCTGAAAATAGGACATCAATGGATTCTACATTGGCCAAAGCTGTTTTGCAAAAATTATTATTTAACTATTACTAATGAGATATGCATATGTCATTAACAGTAAACCAAGAATAAAAGTGAACAAAATAAACATTTTTATTAAAGTTCATTTTCTTATCAATAACCAATATACAAGGAACTCATAAAACTTAAAACACGTAGAAGAAAATATGATATTTGTCTTTGGAATAATTATTTTAAATACATAATCAGTACCCATTTTTACATTTGAATGTATACCTTGGGAACTAAAAAAACTCCCAAGATCTCCTTTTTGTTGTTCTTTCTGATAAGAATCGTCACATAATTTCTTTCCAAACCAAAATACATCCACTATGGGAGGAAAAACAATAGTCTCCAAATAAGACTTGTTTTTTATTTTTAAAAATGCATTTTCTTTCTAAAACTAATTTGCAGCTTTTGAGTAGTTAGGAAAAAAAAATTATTGTATAGTCAGATAACATTTATATCTGAGCAAAGAAAATATAATGAGCTACAGCGAAGGAGATAAAATAGCAAACTTGAATTTATCCACTGTCACATTTTTAATTAGCACCTATAATGTTTAAGAACATTGACAAGTGCACTGGACTCACAAATTGTATGACATTAGAGGAAAGGTCATAGGGACCTTCCTTCTCTGTCTATCTAAAACAGAAATAAAATTTCACCTCTCCAAACATATGGAATATGCAAAAGGCAGCAGTGCTGAGGAGAGAACTAGCCTCTCTTTCCTAGCCAATGGTGTCCTGTATAAAAGATATATATGAAAGGCTGTTTTCTTTATTCCTTAAACATTCATTACCTCTTCATGGAGGACTTGAATGGAAGGAGGCTCAGACTATCCACTCCCCTGGGAGGAGGGTAATGAAGTGAACGTCAGGGGTTCCTGGCAAGATTTTCTTTGTTTGTGAAAAACATAATCATCGCAAATCATTTTCTAGAAAACGTAGGGAATGCAAATTTTAAGAGTATAAATTAGTCCTGTAAGTTTCTTAGTTGATCCTTTTAAATGTATAGTTGTAAAAAATTACCAAATTTCGAACTTCTGACCTCAAGTGATCTATCCACTTTGGCATCCCAAAGTGCTGGGATTACAGGCGTGAGTCACCACACCTGGCAAAAATTACCAAATTTCTATCTTACTATGGGGGAATCCATTTTAAAAACAGTAAGAATCACTTGCTATTTAGGAAAGCATTTTTTATAAAAACAATTATTTGAGTTGATTTTCTTTTATTTCTTATATCTTTCAGAGATGTTTGCCAGTTTTATTTTTACATATTTCTGTGGTTATACCAAAAAAAAGTCTAGATAAAATCATCACCTAGACAATTCAATTGTAAGTTTAATAATTCAATCATAAAACAATATAAACTTTTTAATATTTATTCATTTCAGTTCTCTTAATCTTAGCCTACAGCATCATTCTTGATTTGACACTAATATTGACTATATATTTCTTGTCTTTATATATATATATTTGTTATACATATTAAAACCTAAAAAGTTATTTAAAAAGTAGAATTGTGCTTTTCAATAAATTCTTCTTCTCCTTAACAAAGAATCTTCTAAAGAATTTTAACAATATTCTCATAATAGTTTTTAATCATTTTTAGAATAAAAATGTGAAGTTCTATTAAAAACATTCTTTGCTGTTCCTATACCAGAATTCAACGACAAACTATTATGTTTCACTCTTGGCCCAATCCCTCTTGGAACATTTTAGAACCCCAATAAATTTTTTGAGACTGAGAGCGTAAAATAATAAATGAATACAATTCTAGTCAATTCCAGTTGGATAATCCTTCCAAATTGGATTTCTCCTTCCATTCTAAATTGCGCAGTGGGTCTATTCATTTTTACCAGTTCTATATTTTTAGAGTAAAACTGAATGTGATGCTGAAAGATGATTTCTCTTCATTTATAATATTTAGTTTCTTTTGATATTGTTTTACTATAGAGTATCACAAACTTGGAAAGTAATCTTTTTTCTTTTCAATTGTTATTATTCATTGTAAGACAAAATAACCAGCCAATATAGTGCTTTATGGTAAATGTTTATATACTAAAGAATGGAAAGAAAATAAAAAGACTGTGTTCAATATTTTAGTCTAAAGGTAAGAGATTAGCCTTCAACATTAGCCTACAAGGTATGTTGAAACCTCAGAAGAATTCTGCACTGGCTATGAAGTTATATAAACAATGTTGCATGAATATACATTAATTTTTCTGATTTGAAGGTCCATTGATCTTCTAAAAAGAGTTTAGAACACCTATTTGAAAATATCATGTAATGTGTCTAAATGAACATATTCCAATATATCTGAATAATCTGAAAATACTAAAAATTAAAGGCTTTTTGTCTGATGGTTATGCATTAAAAAACAAAAGTTAATACAATTATCTGGATAATTCAAACCAAAAATTTCAAAATCCACATTCTGCTAATAAAGAACTGGATAAATTTAGAACTTGAATTGTCTATGGTTTTTCTTTTTAGAGACAGGGTCTGGGGCCTGGCTGTGTTATCCCAGGCTGGAGTGCAGCAGTGCAATCACAGCTCACTATAACCTCAAACTCCTAACCTCAAGGGATCTTTTGGCCTCAGCCTCCTGAGTAGCTAAGCCTACAGAGGTATACCACCACACCCAGCTAATTTTCAAATTTTTTATAGAGATGGGCTCTCATTATGTCGCCAGGCTGGCATCAAACTTCTGGCCTCAAACAATCCTCCCACTTCAACCCCCAAAGCACAGGGATTACAGGCCTGAGTCACCACGCTCAGCCTTCAAATTTTCTTTATGAGTTCCCTCTCTGTTCAATATTACTTTATTAAAACTCTGAATTTCATTTCCCCTATTATAAGACTGTAGCATCCCAATTCTTGTGCTTTCTCAACATGCTAAATTGTTCAAAATGTCATAGCCTATTCAGTTTGATTTTTCCCCCTTTTTTTTCTTCCAAGTATCACAGCATAATTCTTTCTTGGTTAGTTTGAATACTAGATTTGGAAAGAATCTTTCATTTTTCTGTGGAGTACGGTAATCAGACCAAAAAAAAAAAAAAGGAATAATATAACAAACACATGTGTACTGCCATAGGCTTTGTTAAACCTTACCATTTTGCTGTATTTTATTGAGATATTATTTAAGGATATAAAACATAACTGTGTACCCGTTCCTAATCATGTTCTTATGCAAGTGCCCAAAAGTAATCACTATCCTGAATTTAGTAAATATTATGCCTCCATGCTTTTAATTTCATATTTTCTAGAGGGAGATGACGTGAATTAAGTCTGCGTACTTGTGCCTATAAGGGAGGTATTGCAATCTCAATAGTTTAAATAAAAAGTGGCTCAACATAACTCAGTGATTGCCAACAACAAAAGCAATTATTTTATGTCTCCTTAAACTTTATATGAATAATGGCATACTGTATGAATGCATCTCCAGCTTTTCTAAACTAAAAAAGCTTATTATTTGGTTATTTATCCTCAATAACATGTGAGGCTTCAATATGTTTATTTTTAACACTGCATACAATTTCATTGAACACATCTACCACCAATTGATGAACCAAATAATTCACATTGCTTTTCGAATACAAGTAGATAGAGCATTTCCAGTTTTAAAATAAAGAGCATGTTGATGTTTATAATCAAGGAAACCTACAAAGAGAAAGTTTGTTCATCAAAAAAGGAATACCTTCCTTCATATACATAATTTTTAAGAGTATAACACTTATGCCATAATCCTCAAATATTGCTGTACATGAAACAGCCTAAGGACTTTTTAAAATCCCAATGCCTAGGTCACACCCCATAATAATTAAGTCAGAATGTCTGGAAGTGAGAGCTAGGCATTAGTATTTTTAAAAGATCCCCAGGCGATTGCAAATTACAGCAAAGTTGGCAACCACTGAGTTATGTTGAGCCATTTTCTATTTAAACTATTGGGATTTCAATACCTCCCTTATAGCTGCAAGCACACTGACTTAACTCACATCATCTTCCTCTAGAAAGTTTTCCTTCAAAAAGTGGTGGTGATTTTTGGGTGGGACATGGGGGCCTAAAATCTAGATACATGTTAATCGTAAAACAACCTACTCCAGTCCCTTAAATTGTTTCATTCATCCTGCTCTCAGGTTTGCTGTCTATTGTTTTTAAGTTTTGTGTGCATATATGTTTATACTGCTATCAATCCTATATTTCAAGGCTCCAAAGATGTGGAAACTGGTTGGTTAATTGTCTCTATATACTACGTAACAAACCGTTACATGCAGAGAGACAAATCCTGCTTTTTTCTGTTAATGATACCTCATGTGAAATAAAAACTTTAACTCCCTAAAATCTGGTCAAAGTCTCTTAAATCATACATAATGCCTGTGCTATTTTACTCCAGACTTTATTTTTGTTGAACCTTGTGTATTATATGTAGTGATCTAAGTAGATTTCTGGTTATTTTAGATCACAATTTTATTCTTATTTATTTAAATATAATTACATCTAAATGAAATGGAAACTACATAGTATTTAGATTTAAAACCAACAATCTATTCTCAAAAGAATATTTTATTCTTTTAACAGTGAATATCTCCAGTACAAATAAATCTATGGATTGGGTTCTTAAGTTCTTATTCAACCTTAGGAAGCCACATCTCCAATAGAAGGAAAGTATTAAGAGAACACATGACCTTTTCTGTTTTCTACATGTTGCTGATTTCTACTGCTTTCTTCACTTTCCTACTTTCTCTCTCCATCCTTTCCAAAGGTAGCAAGTGTTTAACTTATCCATACCTACTTTTAATTGGAAGTATAGTGGAATGAAATCAGTTTACATACATCACCAGTACAATAAAACATCGCATTGATTCTATCCAAAAATCTTATTCAAGAGAGTTTGTGTTACTACCTAGAAGACAAATGGTGACATTCGAAGAGTCCAAACTTGCTGTGACCTTACCAAACCTTTCCTATGAGAAAACACACTATAAAATTGTCATAAAGTAGACCTAACCACTTAAGTTAAATAACTCTAATTCAAGTTATGCCAACTATACATTACTGTATTAAATTTCTCACCAAGATGATACTCTGCAGGAGGTAGTAATGTTTATGTAGTGGAAAAATCTAAAGCTAGGGCCTGAGTTACGACTCTATCAGGGTTATTAAATGAAATGAAAGCAATATGTTTTGAAGTGTTTTCGGCTGGGGAGGGGGAGCAGAGGGTGCTTTAACTCCAGAAGGACCAAAACATGCTGCTTTTGAGTCTTGAAAATAAGAACGTGTTCCACTGCTGCCTGTTTACAGTCGAAACTACAGGGAAAAATACTTTCAGGGGCCTGATGTTTCAGGTGCAAGATATTAAACTTGCCTGTGGAGAGGTTGACCCAGAGGATAAAAATCCAACGAGCAGAGTCACAGAAGCATGTATATTCACAGGTTCCGCTTCAGGGAGGTTTGTAGTGTTGGGAGGTCCAGTTTCTAACTATTCCTGTCATTTAATGCAGTAATGCAGAGGAAAGTAGCATTGTCAGCGTTTATAACATTGGGTATGATCTCTGGGTGAAAAACAGGTGTTCCTTTCTTTCTTCCAAGGGTAAGCCAGTGATTGCAATGCCATGAGGTTTTTACTTTTGAATTTTTTTTTAAAAGTTGTGTTTTTTTTTTAATTTTTTATTTTTTAGTTTGAGAATGTATTCATTGAGGTATATTCATTGATGTAAGTTTCTGGAGTGCTTAAAAATGTAAAACCACAAAATAGATGACAACTACAAACATTTTAAAACAGGGGAAAAAGCTTGTTCTAAGAGGAATACTAGAAAGTCAGTTTGAAGATTACTACTTCAGCATCCAGCTGCTTTGAGGCCAGTTTACTTCACTTTCTTTGTTTTTTTTTTTTTTTTTTTTTTTTTTTTTGAGACGGAGTCTCGCTATTTCGCCCAGGCTGGAGTGCAATGGCCGGATCTCAGCTCACTGCAAACTCCGCCTCCTGGGTTTACGCCATTCTCCTGCCTCAGCCTCCAGAGTAGCTGGGACTACAGGCGCCCGCCACCACGCCCGGCTAGTTTTTTGTATTTTTTTAGTAGAGATGGGGTTTCACTGTGTTAACCAGGATGGTCTCGATCTCCTGACCTCGTGATCCGCCCGTCTCGGCCTCCCAAAGTGCTGGGATTACAGGCTTGAGCCACTGCGCCCGGCAGTTTACTTCACTTTCTTAATTAACATGAAGACAAAATGTATTAGCAAGTTTTAAGCTATGCGTTAATGTTTGATGTTTTAGCATCTAATAAATATCTGCATCTCATATCAGATTCTAGATTCAATACAGTTAGCTCTGGGCTTGGTTTTGAATACTTTAATGTTTACACAGATTATGTAAATCATACATAGCTCATAACAATGTGATAAGGAGATGTGTGACTGTAATTCTCATGTAAAATATCATTATCTAAGTCCCACCCTCAGTTTATAGTGCAATGTATTTATTTAAAGAGGATCTGTTTTCAAGACAAAAAGAATGAGGAGCAAAAACAAGAAACTAACATGAAATCTGTATGGTATCATTTAAAAAATCAGTGGTGTCATTTTAATCACTTTATACCACTTAATTTTTACATACTTTTTGACAGGGAATGACTTCTATGTAGAGATGTAAAACATAAACATTACCCATATTGTTTAAAATACACAGTGGAAATTAGCATGACAGATAAACAATGGAACTATCAAGTAAAACTATGCTATTATACAATAGGAGAGATAAGGAAGATAGAGAAAAGCAGTTTATTATTTATAAATACAATACAGATATCTAAATGCAGAACTGCTACTTTTTCTAATTTGAAGAGCTTTATCAGCCAGAAGTAACTTTAACAAGAAATAGAAACTCATGCAGGAATGAATTCCATGCCTGCCCAGTACCTGCTTACTTAACAAGAATGTCCTTCAGGGTCACATTAGGAAATCTATAATTGTGAAGTGAAATGGTGGGTATCCAGAAAACTCGGCCAAGTGAGGTGAAATGTAAACTTTAAAGTAGAAACATAACTAACGGATAAGTACAATGTATAAAAAGCCTGAGCCTTTCCTCTTGGGGACTTCAAAGCATTGAATGGTGGTTGTACCTATACTACTATAAGAGAGCTCAATATAAACCATCTTCCTGTTTTAAAGATATCAGAATAAAGATACCTGGAATTTTAGGTGACTTTTTCCAAGGTCACATAGATGAGTCAGTGGGACAGACAAGTATAGCTACTGAGTGACAGAGACGAAGAGCTATAGACTTTTCTCTCCACACCCGCAGAAATGCCTAAACTACTCCAGCATGTAAACCCTTCACTGGTGACATCCCATCCTAATCATTTTAGCATCTCAGCAGACATGGCAACACTGGAAGCTTCTACCTACATGCTGCTTGCTTTTTCATTTAAAAATAATAATACTGATAAAATTATTAGCATTTATGAAAAAGAGCACTGCAAGAGAAATTGGCCAAGGGTTTTTCATATCTGTTCCAACAAATTATTAGATACTAAAATATGGAAGGTTAATGGTAGGCAACAATTTAGACTGTCCATATCCTCCTCCCTCCCAGTGCTAAGTATAGCCTCAAGAGACTGCCTTCAAATGCTAAAATAAATTAATCGGGAGTCAGTTCCTGAAATATCACTAGCATATTAAACCTTCTTAAAAGATTATGCCTGACTCATATACATCTTTAGTTATTCATTCATGTGGAATTTGAGACTACAAATCACATTTGTTACATTTTAGAAAATTCTCTTTGCATAGTTTCAGTTATATCAAAACTAAGTAAATCATCTTTAGCCAAAAAAAATATTCTTAATCCTCAAGTTCCTCTGGGACACTTTACATTTCTATTCTCAGACTTCACTGAACTAAAATTAGTGTTTTGTATTGAATGCAGAAAAGTGATTAGAAGTAATATTGACCTTGAAAACAAACGCTTAGCTAAAAATGGGTTTAGTTTAACTAACTTATATTTTTTAATGCATACACCTTCTAATCCATTAAAAAAATAACTGTGTCCATATAGTCAACTCTGCAAGAAAAAAAATCATGACTTACATAAATGATGATTTTGCATTGCTTGCAGGAGATACCATGACATTAAAGCAATATACACAAAATGGGAAGTCTACCATTTTAGAAGTTCATTGTTTTATGTACATGTATAGTCCTTTTGTTTTTCTGAGAAATGTTGTCAAACAATGCCTTGAGAATTAACAAATAGCTACTTTAGACACAATATCAATTGCACTGTACAATATGTAATTTCCAGGTAAATTGTGAAGAAAAATAGAATAGTACTAAATAATAATTTTTCTTTTGTTATTTAAAAATGACTATATTGGTTTATAAAGTTGAACAACTTATCTATTATACAAGTGAATAGATGTTAATGTCAAAATACTTAAATAACCAGAGGCTTTACCATACCATCCCTGTTTCTTGCCCAGGGATTCTATTTAATGACTTGCATTTATTCAGTACTTGTTGCAGCAGTGCACTGGTGCTAGTTCCTACCAGCTTGCAAGAGCCAATTGTTTAACATCTACAAATACTGTAAGTTTTTGTTAGTGTGAAATCAGCCATGATAGGAATATTTACACTATGGAAATTGGCAGTGTTACAAATCATGCTCCCCCAACTCCTTTACCAATACACTACTGTGATTATATATATATATATATATATATATATAAAAACTGCACACAATGCTATAGGTGGCAAACAAGAATAACTAAGACCCAGCCCAGTTCTTAACATACTTATTTGAAAGGATTGGATTGGAAACATAAAAATAGCTTAAAAACTGAAAAGAAGTAGAGTTAACGCATATTTTGAAAGCTTAAACCTTTATGGTTTGAAGAATGAAAAGTGCCATTATCAGAAATAAGGAAGTCAGAAAGAGACATCTATTGGGGAAGTTTGGTTGGAACATGGGTTATTTGCCTAAGAATGAATTCAGTAGAAAGATCAAGAACTCTGAGTTAAATATCAGAGTTCAAATTATCCATGATCACATCTTTGTCTACAGGCATGGTTTCTAAAATTATCTGCACATTAGAATCAGCTGGGAAACTGCAAAAATTACTATTGTTGTCCTAGCCCTGGAGATTGTGACTTACTTGGTCTGAGATATGGCCTGGGCTTTGAAATAGTAAAAAGATTCCCAGGTAATTCTAATGTGCAGAGTAGCTTGGGAAACACTGGGCTATGATTTAAACACTTTTAAATCTTTTTACACCTAAATTCCTGAAATGAAAAGATAAATGGATACATCACAAGCTTTAGGGCCTGCAGGTCAGTCCCCAAAGCATGCTTACTATTTGCCATTACCTAGAGCTGAGGAAGAAAGTCAGTCCTATTTTCTATTATGTAAGAGGAGTTCAGTCAAATAAATTCACTTGCTTTCCACTATACAAATAATTTTAATAATTGATAGGAAATTGTGAGGGAAAAAAAAACTAATTGTTCTTGGTACAAACTGAAATGTGATGTCACTCCTTGCACAAGCTAGCCCAATAAAATGCCTTATGCATTTCATAATGTGTGTCTAACCCATCAAATATAATTCTCTCTCTCTCCATATACACACACACACACACACACACACACACACACACGATGCAAACTCACGTTTGTAATTTTGGTGAAAGAAGTACCTTAATCACCTAAGTGATTCTTCGTAAGGAAGATAACTACCTCCTTAGGGATATATATGCTCTTCAACTGGGAGAATTCAATGAGATTATAAACAATCAGCTTGATTCTCCCCTTTGCATTCAAGAGAGCAAAGAATGCTCTTGAGATAGAGTCAAAGGTCTCCCTTTCTTTTTTCTAAACAGCATGTAGAATTCCAAGTTATTCAAGAAAACAGAATGACTTAAAACACGTTGTATAAAATTTGAGTGATGTTTTTTCTTCTCCGGTTGTGCTTTATTATATATATTTGTGCTGCACATCAAATAACAAGACAGCGAGAGAGAGAGAGAAAGAGAGGAGAGAGAGAAAACAGAAACAAGGTCTGTCAAACAGGATTTGTAAGTATTTATTGTGCATTTAAAACACAGGTTTTGATTCAATAGGTCTGGATTGTGGCCTGAGATTCTGCATTTTCACCAAGATCCCTGCATTTTCACCAAGATCCCAGATTTCACTACAAATCTGAGGATGCTTTGTAGTCTATTTTTTCATGGACCACACTTTGAGGAGCAAGATGGTGGACACCTGAAAGAAAACGTTTGTTGGATTCATTGGAGTCATTCCCTTATATCCTTATAGGCAACATAGAAATACCATGCTCAGACACAGAAATAGCATATACACAGCAGGAAAGATGAGGAAAATCATCACATTTTCCTCAAAGGTACAATTAGTCATTATTAACAAAGGTTGTTTTACCAGGCATTTGCTTGAGTGAGCCACGAATCTACATATGATTCTGTATGATTTATAAACATATGATTAGATGTCTGGAGGGAAAAGAACAAAACAATTCATTGGCATTAAAAATTTAAATTTAACTGATGCTAGAATTACAGAGTATTTCTCTTTTACACTAGGACTACCAAAGTGACCAATGGCATCCTTTCTGCTGAAATATTTATTTTGTAATATGAAATCAAAATATTGGAATCTCCTCTCATTATGTGTATTTGCAGATTCAAGTGTTTAACCCAGTATATGATGCAAAGCAGCCCATTAAGACAAACACAGTCACTGTTTTATGAAGTAAAGTGAATGATTAAAAAAAAAGAAGAGTGCTCCTGCCGCAGTTTCGTGGTGTGATCAATGGCATTCACCTTCCCCTCTCAGTGTAACCAGAATGTCTATCAAAACCAGAAAACGGAAGGCTTCAGAAGCATTATGTAGCTAAAAAAGGAGACTATTTTACCCATTAGTAATAAATGTACCTGCTGAGCAGAACACAGCTATACCTGAAAAGGTTCCACAATTCTCTTTTGCTTAGCTCTCCCTGCTATGAGAGAACCAGTGTGCTAAAGAGCATTTTGTAAAAGCAAAAGAGTTCATATAATTGACTTTACTGGAATTAGAAGACGGAGTACAGTGTGCTAAACCTGAAGCAGCCCAACTCTATGATGAAGGAAAATTGCACAATTTAATAGCCAGATATAGGAACTGTGAAGTAATAGAAGTAATCAAAGGCTTGGCCATGCTTAAAGGAACAAATCTGTTACTTTTCCTTTTGCTCCAGAGAGGGGACTGCAAGTGGACTATTTGCAGGAAAGTGCATTAACACAGCTTCCTAAATTTGGGTAGTACTTTTATGAAAAGGAGAATTTAGAAAGAGATAAGTATCTTAATGTTGAGGTGTCCTTTGGAAATTTGATTTATGAGTTTCATGATTCTAACTTCTATTTCATGTGAAACAATTAAAAAGAATATATCTAATAATTGCAGTTAATTTTTCCTCCTCTTCTCCTTGGCCTCAGCAAACTTAACCTTCATTAAGAATATCATCTTGCTATACCAAACGCATATTTTCTATAGAAAGGGAACAACCAAGCCATATTTAGGGTGAAAGCATATTAGCCTTTCTTGAACATCTGGTGAAAAGTGAAGTTTCAGCAGTAGCAATTTATACATCTGTACCATCTTGGGGGAAAAGTGACTTGAGTGATTTAATAGCAAGAAGGAACACTGATTTACAATGCAGCATCCACACAACAACAGCCTGTGAAAATCAAAAGTATTAGGATCATAACCTTGAATGATCTTAATAAAACCTTAATATAATCAGAATTCAAGATATGAGAAATATTTTGTAGAGGACCAAAATATTTGTAGCAAGTCCAGAAATTTAAATATGGAAATTATGAGGGTTGAAAAACTGCATTAAAAATCATTTAAATCTTGTCATAACCTGAATCTAGCAGTATTTATAATGATTCAGATGAAGTAGTTGAGCTTTAAGATTACAACTAAATTGCCAGTTAAACACATATAAAATTAATTTCAGTAAAAGGTAAGTATATGTGACAGCTCAATTAGTATGATTCATATACTTCAAAATAATTATACTATTAAGGTAGACAGTATACCATCTAGTTTTATTAACATCAAATTTTTCATGCTTTGGTTAGCTTAAACTAACCATGGTATTTTAGAAGAATGAACAATGAACTAGGCTCTTCCACTAACTTTACTAATATAAATATTGTTTTATGTCATTATGCCTCAGTTTTCCCATTTTTGAAATCATTATTAAAAGTATGAAATCTCCTTTCATTATCCACATAATGCCAGAAAAATTAAATGTCTAAGATTTATTTTAATAAAATAAATGCATAAATTTCTAACTGGAATCTTTTCTGTATTAGCCAATAAAATGTTTTATCAAAATATATTACTGTGGAAAATTCAATAAGCTCTTATTGAAGCTAAGGGAAATAATACTATTAGATGCTATGTAATGTCATTCAAATTTGCTAAGTAAAGAAAGATTGCCTTAAGTCCAATATTACTATTCCCTACATGTTTTTCAAGAACCACCAAGTTCACTAAAATAAACTAAACATTCTCACAATAAAAAATAATAGAAACTTGGTTCTGAAATTACTTTTTTTACTTATTGTCAGATTCTTCATTTCTCACAGAAACACAACTACATCCCATGACATAGTTTTAAAATCAGTTCAATTCCATAAAATTAATTTTTCTCTATGTCTTCTCTCTATCTATTTTTCTATCCCTCCCTCCTCTCCTCCTTTCATTCTCTGTAAGTCCTCCCCAACCATGGACAAGTGAGAAGAAAAAAAAGTTCACGTTGGAAATACCTTTTACTGTCCACTGATATACTATGAATTTTAATTCAACAAATCCACTCTTGACTTCTCATCTCCTTCACACCTCTCACTTCTCCCATTTCACCAATAACCTACTTTGTGTCATGAATCTCTTATCTTGATTTATGATGCCAGTATTCCCTCAAGCCACTCTATAGGGAGAATAGGCAGATACTTTTAAGTCTTAAATTCCCTCATCTTCCAACAATTTTTTGCATCTCCATGGCATGCTGAGTCTAAGCCTTCTGAGGACTTCTCAGGTAGTACTTGCACTTTTTCATGTGCATTTCCTGTATACTTTCCTGTGCTTTGTCTTGGTTCAGGGCCCCACACTAAGGCAGGCATTGCTGCTCATGAAAATTCCCACTCCCATCACGTTAATTTATTCTTCCTGCTACTTTCTAAAAAGATATCTGCTCACATTACTTTTTTAAAAATGGCAACCTTTTATCTAAAAATGTGTTTTTCAAACTGTAGTGTTTGAAAAGATCATGTTTTAATATACCTGGAGTGTTAAGAAACTGTGTTTTAACATATATCTCAGGTGATTCAAATATAAGTGATTGGGAAACACACATTAGAAAAGTAGTTATAAACCAAAAAGTACACTATATGGATAATAGTGTTGCAGTTTTGACAATTTTGTTTAAATTCAAATGCTGTTGAGAAGACTTAAAGAAGTACCAGGTTCCATAAAGAATCTCTCACTACTTACTGACTCTGTTTCAGGCATTCCAGAGGGGCTGGTGGCAAAAAATTTTGACGAAAAATGCCCCTAACCTGGAAGAATTCCTAATACAATGGGGAAGTAGCTTTTTCTTTAAGTAACTAGTGTAAAATGTGATAATCTAAGAGAGCACCAAAAAAGTACATTACACCTAAGGAATACAGCAAATCACTTCACCATAGAAGTAATGCTTTTAGATATTTGCATATATTTAAATATGTACATGTGGAAAAAACAATTGAAACAGCCTGAAAAGACTACATTTAGCAGAATGAAAAAACAGTTTCTCCTCATGCCAACCCTCAGCCATACCGGTCCTCTGTCATAAAGAGAAGACTGCTCCTGGTTTCCTGTGGATTCTTGGAGAAAGCCTCCATGCATAGTCAGGTACCTACGTCTACTCACTAGAAATTGTCTACTCCTTTCTTCTCAAACTTTTAATACTTTCTTTCCCGACTTTATCCTTAGATGTCAACTTTGCTAACTACCCTGAGAAAGAAGCACCCACATCTATCAGCCAGCTTACATCAGTGTGCATATCCTCAAGCTTTCCTTCTAAGATTGAGTTGTCGATTCTCTTATCCCATTATCTAAGGGCATGCTCTAGATACCTTCCTGAGTCTCTAACTTAAGAACATTGTTTCAGCAATTATCCCCCTGTCCAGTACAAACTATGATTTCTTTTGAATGGATCCTATATATCAGAAAAAAGAAAAAGAAAACAAATTTTAAAAAATCAAAAATCTATTTTAACCCTAAGTCCTACTCCAATTATTGCATTCTTTGCTCTTATTTATAGCAAAAATTTTCAAAATTGTATGATACTTGTTTCTCCCTTTTTGTTTTCTATTCACTTATGAACTCACTCCAATGAGGTTCCTTGCTCATTTCTCATTGAAACCACTCTTGTCTATGTCAATAATGATTTTCCTGTTACTAAATCCAACAGCGAATTCAGAGACCTAGTAACACTTTGTCATCTGTTCCCTTTTTTCCTGAAGTCTCCTAAATTTGTATTGCTACCCTATCGTCTCCTGATTTGTTGATCCATATCCCTCCTCCCTGCTCCAGCTGGATGTCTAAAAGCTTTCTTAAATTTAACATGCCCAAAAGTGTCCTAATTACCTTTCTTCCCAAGCACCAGCCTGTCCACCCTACACTCTCTCATCCCAGAAAATATCACCACTATGGTGTTTCTGAAGTGAAGGCCAAAAACCTTCAATGTGTTGCTTGTTTTTCTCACACATTGCCTGCAATCTGTCAACACCCCATCTACCTTAAAAATCAATTGAAAAACAGTATATTCTCACTATCTCTACTGTCACCACCGTGGTAAAATCTACCATCATCTCAGACCCTTCTTCAATGACCTGTCAAGTCTCAATACAGAACCCAGAGTGAAATTTTAAAAGAAAGGGTAGACAACTGTCATTTCCCTGACTCACCTAGTAATGAAACTGTTAGAATTGTCCAATTTTTATTAACCTACTCTCGTACTCTGATGTCTTGAGAAGCAGATTTGTCAAGCCTTACACTTCAAGACAATACATACTCTTCTTGTAGTACAATGATGATAGTGATGCTATTAAATGTTTCTCAGAAAGCACATTCCCAGTCATGTATATTTTTGACTAGAATCCTAGTTTATTCCTACATAAAACCTGGATGATAACATAATCCTCTGCATAATTGCTTGTGCACCTCAAATTTATACATATTAACAATTAGGATACACATATGGTGTCCATATCTACAAGTATCACTTTGGTAATGAGTTGAACAATGCTGTGAGTATATCTATTTTATAGAAAAACTTTCTAAGCGTTCCTCTATATACTCCCTGAAGGCTTAAATACTTGAAGTTACAGTCATGTCCACAAAGATATAGTCAGGCTGCACCCAAGAAAATGGGGTTAG
Source organism: Macaca mulatta (assembly GCF_049350105.2). Lineage (NCBI taxonomy): Eukaryota > Metazoa > Chordata > Mammalia > Primates > Cercopithecidae > Macaca > Macaca mulatta. Next base: position 60,884,917 of record NC_133422.1, read on the forward strand.
GAAATAAATTTGGCCAAAATATATTCAAAAGTACTATTCTGGAAGCCTAATGTAAGTAAAAGTGTTTTCTAAAGGGCTAATTTATGCATTTGCATATATGTGTGATTTTTATAAGTTGTGTATGTGTGTAGGACCTAATTGGAATTTGAGTTAAAAATATTTCTGTTGCCAGGCTAATATATTTCTTATATATTTATCATTCTGAGACTGAACTGTATCCATTGTATTTAAATCCAGCTAAAATTTTTCATCATACTCCTTCAGAGCTGCTTATAAATTAAATAATTAGATATGCAGTTAGAGTTGACAGTTTAATTTGTTTTAATAAGGGTGGTAACATACCTGTTTGCACAAAAAGAAACATTTTGCTATGACAAAACCACATTATGCAACCTTGTCAGATAACTTCAAGATACTTTAAAAGTGTATAATATATCAATATTGATTCACAGAAGGCAATTATTGTAGGAAGTAAAGAAGGAAAAAAGAAAGGATGGAAGGGAGAGAGAAAGGAAGAAAGGAATGAAAAAGGACAAAAGGAAGGGATGGAGGAGGGAAGGAAGGAAGGAACAGAAAGAGGGAGGAAGGAAGGGAGGGAGGGAATAACTGTTCAAATTGTAACAAATGCTACAAACTGGATTCATTTTCTCTATTAACTTACAAGCTATCCATGACCCAGTAGATATTGATATTATTTCTTCTATGCCACAGTGTGTTTTAATTATATTATAGTTTTAAAATTATAAAATAGTCCATCAAGGTGTGATTACAGTGCGTGAAAATGTGTCAATTCTGGTATCTCCGGTCGCCTCTTATTTGTACATAGAGCTATGCATTTCTGCATTCTGCAGATTTCTCTATCACTCACGGTTTCCCTCTCCCTCTTACTTTAGTTTCACCCATTCTCTTTTTTATCCTTCTATCACAGGCATTTTATCTGCTGAGTCTGTAACTGATAAAGAAAGCCACCACATTTCATGGACAGGGCCACTTTAGTCATCCTTCAAAGCTAATGGCAGAGTGGTGATACTGTGAATTATACTGTCTGCTTGTCTTTCTAGACTTTTTCCACTTTTAACCATGATCTCTGGTGAATTCTTGAACTACAGAACCAGCTCTACTTCTCTCCTTTTCTTCTCTGTGCTTTGTTTCACAGGAATGATTTTGTTCTTGGTAAGTGCTAAGGAAAGCACTGATTGATGCCACTTCTATATTAGTATAATTGCCTTCGTAATTAAAACAATATGACATGACCTTCCTTGCTAGTTTGAATTGTGACATCTGTAGGTATATATAGACACAGATGAAAAAGAGAAGATAACAAGAAATTAAATTTAAAAACCCAGTGTACCTTAACAGCACTTTTGTATTTAGAATTATATATACCCTTCTGTTGAATTTTAGCATGTATGCACACCGAACACATACTTTGTTGTATTTATCCAGTGCCTGCTCCCTAAAATGTAGGCACTTTTATAAGATGTACTAACTCAATTCCCTAAGTACATTAGTACCAGTCACTAAAATACTCTGGAAATCTGAAAGTGTTGATGCATCTTTGAAAAGTGAAATGTTGCTGAAGAGTATTGGTGACTTATAAAAATCTGGGTCAGTTTAACTTTGAAGAGAAGCTCACCTAAGCAGGGCCCCACTGAATGACATATACAAACACTTCTCTGTTCTCTATCATGAGGTACAAAAAAAACCCTAAAATGTGAAATGTTATAAATAACTAGAGAAAAAGCCAAGGGGGATGTATGTAACATTGTACAGAACAGACACGAGCTCTGAAATTAAAAAACAAAACAAAAAAAACTTTTGGAAGCTCATATAAGAATTAGCATTAAGGACTGTGTAGACAAATGACTGGGATCAATTCTACCTATTCTTGCTGAGCTAACTTGGACAAGTGTTTCATGTCTCTGAATCTCAACTTTTACAGTTCTGAAATAGAGGCATATAGAAGATCTGATCAGCCGGTGATTTGGAAGAATTTAAAAAAATAAATGCATTGATGTGCACAAAGCACACTAGATGGAAATTATTAAGTGCTCAATAAAAGGCAGCCTTTATTAATGCTGTTTAACTATTAAGATCTGATTAGAAGCAAGTATAGTACTTCTACTGAGCATCTGGGGGAAAGGATTCCTTGTTGTGTAAGCCAGATCACCAAAGAATGCTTGCCTAGAGCTTTAAAAAAAATTGCTACTTGCACATAAAATCAATCTGTGTTTTCTACTTAATATTTTTAGCTACAGTTTTAAAAGGACTGATCAGTTTGTACATGACTTTTTTCAGGGAGGAGGGATGCAATGAGAAGAGATGATTGTTAAATTGTTACTTTGACAACAAAGAGAACCAATAGTGAAATAAGCAAAAAGACATTCTTAGCAGTTACTTAGCTTCTGTAAGTTTTGCTAAAAACAGTCAATACTATTTAATTGATCTTATGGAGCTTTTTTCTTCAAAAATGATTTACTAAAGGAATCTGCAAAAATGAAAGTTAAGCATAATGTTAATTTCACTTTAATGGATCTCAATTTTCTCAGCTTGTGTATGTGTAATTCTTTGAAATTACCAAAACATTGACATATGTTTAGCTTAACATTATAATACCTAACACATATATCATATTCCATTTGTCAGACACTATGTGAAACAGCTTGTGATTAATGCATTTAATCATTAATAATGAGACTTTGAAGAAGATACCATTATTACCTTTTTCACATTTGAGGAAACTGAGGCAACAGAGGCTAAGTAGCTTGCTCAAATTTCCATAGCAACTAAAGAATGGAGTTAGAATTTGAACTCTGGTAGTCTAGCTCTCGAGTCTCATGACTCTGCTAGTATCAGAAAAGTATAAAGGAACAGAAGGGAAAGTGTGGGTTATTTGGTGATTTCCCAAGATCTGGGTTATTTGGTGGTTTCCCCAAATTACATTTTTTCATGTAACGTTTTTATTCATTGAAAATAGAAATATGGCCGGGCGCAGTAGTTCATGCCTGTAATTCTAGCACTTTGGGAGGCCAAGGCGGGTCTCGGCCTTAATCACTTAAAGTCAGGAGTTCAAAACAAGTTTGGTCATCATGGTGAAACCCCATCTCTACTAAAAATACAAAAAATTAGCTGGGCGTGGTGGTGGGCACCTGTAATCCCAGCTACTTAGGAGGCTGAGGCAGAAGAATCTCTTGAACCTGTCAGGCAGACGTGACAGTGAGCTGAGTTCATGCCACCCTACTCCAGCCTGGATGTCAGAGAGAGACTCCATTTAAAAAATAAAAATTAAAAAAAAAAAAAAAGCGGGGGGGGGGGGAGTGGAGAGGGATAGCATTAGGAGATATACCTAATGTAAATAATGAGTTAGCGGGTACAGCACACCAACATGGCACATGTATACATATGTAACAAACCTGCACGTTGTGCACATGTACCCTAGAACTTAAAGTATAATTAAGAGAGAGAGAGAGAGAGAGAGAGAGAGAGAGAAAAAAAATAGAAATGTGGTTCACATTTGTCTGAAAGAAAAACGTAGGTCAGGCGTAATTGCTCATGCCTGCAAATCCCAGCACTTTGGGAGGCTGAGGCGGGTGGATCACTTGAGCAGAGGAGTTTGAGACCAGCCTGGGCAACCTGGCAAAACCCCCTCTCTACATTTTTTTTTTTTTAAATTAGTCAAGCATGGTGACACGCACCACTTGTAGTCCTAGCTTCAGAGGCTGAGGAGGGAGGATCACTGGAGCAAGGAAAGTCAAGGTTGCAGTGAGCCATGTTCATGCCACTGCACCCCAGCCTGGGTGACAGAGTGAGACTCTATCTCAAAACAACAACCACCACCAAACTCATCCATATTATAACAATTTGTTCTTTGGATTGTCTTACTTGAAGTTATTGACGTTGGTGACTATGTATTAATATTGAAAGTGATTCCAGATCTCTCATCTTTGAAAATCGTTTTTTCCCAGTTAAGAGTTTTGTATACAAGTTTTATGGTTTAAGCATCCAAGCCTGTCTTTATTTTAGAATCTTCTAAAACTTACAAAGCACGGAAAGAAAGAAAAGAATATAAGCATCAAGCATTTATATATTCTATATTGTAAAGTAAGTAATATATATGCTGTTAATTCAATGAAACACTGAATCTTCTCCTAAAGGATGAAAGTTCATTTTTTAATTATATTTGGTACTTTATGATTTGTAGTTATATTTATTCCATTTAAAAACTAATGTGTGATAACTAACATGTAAAACCTTCTTACTACATTATATAAATTTTATATCTTTTATGGATTGATTTGCAATAGGTATCCCAGGAATCTCAATTGACAGTTGGAGTTTCACATATAATTTAAGATATTAAACACTGGCAGTGGCAGTTTATTCAAACTTTTTTGGAGACTTCACAGTGATGCTAAATCTTACAAAAGAAGTAATAAACTTTATGATTATTATCTATATGACAATGTTTAAGGTGATCTCGGTCATGATGTTAATAAAAATCAAAAGCAAACACAGAAAAAAATGAAAAAAATAGCAGGGAATGGGAAATGATCTATCGATATTTGCTATGCTTACTTTCAATAACCTTTCTAGTATAAATATGAATTATAAGTTAATAACAACAAAACTATATGTTCTTTTTCTTCATTTCCATTGGTATGTGTATGCTTCTGTGCATGTTCGCACACAATCCACTTAGTAACATATGCTAGGATTCTTACAATAAATACTACTAGTAGATGCATACTGGAACCTAACATGTATATCTCTATTAAAATTGTATCAATAACTACCGAACAATGCATTTATTAGGACTCATGATACAATGTAACTAGTAATTTACTACATACAATGTGATAAATGACAAAAGATGAGCCCTTCAGGATCACTTTGTACATGTCATTAGCAATTCACTTCACATTCTTACCTATACAAAATATCTTAAACCACTTAACAGCTTTCTAAAGAGAGCTAAAGCTCAAGTTATTAATATCTTTATTTAAATGTAGATCTCGTCTTCTCCTTGGGGACTAGTAAAGCTTCTTTCATAATGCTACAAGGAAAAAAACAAATTTTGAAGGAACATATCTGGCTCTCTGTCTCCTGTGGATATGCAAGTCTCTGTATGTTTGTATAAGTTTGACATTATCAAACAACAGTGCCTTGAACAGTTGTCTTAATAAAAGATATAAAACTCCTTAATTCTTTGATCTTGATATGTATATAGCAAAAATAAACTTTTAATTTCTATTTAAAATTTCCAAAATCAAAATGTTTTCATTCACTTAGCTTTGTTTAATGTCAACATTTAAGGAAATTGACTATGAAAACAAATGCATTCAATATACTATTATAAACCTAGACATAACTAACCTATGAATATTGTCATCATCATGACTAAATTTAGTCAACTCACACATTTACATCCATGTCTCATTTTGACTTACCTGTCTGCATGGGTAAGCCACAGTGTGAATTAGAAAACACAACTGCATGGCACAAAGAACACAAAGATTGTCTCCGATTAATAAAACAGCTCTTGTTTCTCTGGGTTTATACCGGTATCTGTTTTGAGGACAGAATTTCAATGGATAAAATGAAGAAACCATAGAAAAACAGATAAATTCACTTCTTCCATCTAATATACTGATCTGAAGCAAGGTACAATAGATGGAGCTATGACTAATACATGGCATAGTAGCTATCCAATAAATATCTGTCAGATTAAAATTATGAAAGTTATATGTAGTCAATATTACAAAAAAGCCTTTGCTATTATTACAAGACATTAAGTAAACTAAAAATCATTTAAACTATTATATGAAATATATCATAATATAAACATTAATAATGATTAATGGTTTATGTTGATAGTTTATTATAATTTTAAAACATAAAACATAAACTTACAGTTTAATAGGTGTACATAATATATTGATAAAATCATTTCAATGACTACAGTTGAAACTTAAATGGTTGATATGTCATGGCTCTTACCACTATCACTGAGCCATCAAGTGCTTCTTAGGTTGGGAGTCACTATAACCTATTCTCTCTCTTTTTCTTCCAAATTTGAAATTCCAGAGTTCTTAAATTTTGGTCGCTAAGGTTTCCGTCCTTAGTGCTAATGAATTCTGAGGTGGAGCAGAAGACATTACCTAGAGTCTCCTTGAATGAGTTTCATTGTCCCAAGAATAATTGACAGTGTGTCTACAGCTGCAATTTTCTCTATGGGTTAATGTTATCTTGGGACACTCTGTCACAAGAGACAGGTTAAAAATATAACCAATCCAATTGGATGATGTACAAGGACTTCCAGATTGGTAGAAGAGGTTAGTTATATAAAATTTCTAAGAAAAAGAAATCACTGAATATAATGACACTCTTTTCTCATTATACAAGTGCTATATGCTCACAGCATAGAGGAAAGCATTTGTTGTTGATTGTAGAGACTATCTAGATACAAGATTAGCAAATATCTGCCAGTTTTGCTAAAAGAGACCATATGTATGAAGCACACTTGCTGGCACATAGTAGATGCACAAAGTATGCTAATTACCTTCTTACAGTCCTGCTGTCACTGTGACCTAAAGATAGCTTTGCAGAAAATATGTTTCCTTATAAGGATTTTCATTATGATATTTTACTACATACTATTGAATTCATAAACAATAACTTAAAACTTCTATATTTTTGTATGTAAGGTGCCATATTCTCATATGTAAGAACTTATCCATTCTGAGACCAACCATTTGGAACTAACATACTATTTTTTGCAACTTTCCAATTTTTCATTCACAAATGTATTCTTTTCCTCATTTGTCTTCCCCCTTCTCCCTTTCACAATATTTTCTTATCTTTATCTTTCCTATGCCCACACAAAGTAGAGAAAAGAGAATGCAATAAACATGTATTTGATATGAATTCTATTTAGTAATGCACCCTCAAAATGGTCTCCTGTCAGGAGAGAATAATATTTAGCTCACCAATGAAGACACACAGTTGCATGCCCAGAAAGGGAGATATAAGACCTACTTTTCTCTAAAAAAAAAACTGCAAACAATTGTTTGATGTGAATATTGCCACAAAGCATTCACAACCACATTGCCTTTCACTGTATCTCTTCTACCTATCTCTAAATTCTGACTCCAGAATTCACTTCTAAGTCTCTTCCTTAACTTAGCTCTGTCTTCTGATTTGTCCCTTGGCCTTTATCTTTTGTTGTTCTTCGAGTTAACTCTGTTTTTTCATGGTTTTAGGTTGAATGTTGTTTCTTACTCTTTCAGCCTTCAGCCCTCACCATTGTGCCCCTTCCTTGCTGAGAACTGGGTTCTCTTTCTCTCTTTGAAGGTCTTGTTAAATCTTCTCTAAGACAAATGCCCTAGAATCATACCTGACCTCACTTATAAGACCTCCATATCCTTATAAAACCCAAAAGTTTGTTTATTGTTCAAGTTTTTCTGATGTATCCTAGAAGTTTGTTTTGTGATTGTTCATTATTAGTTACAAATCCAAAGTGTCACCACCACTTATCTGAAGGCTCCTCCCTCAACAGGAAAATTACATTTAAAAAAAACACTAAAATATTATATGATGTTACTAATACACAAATTATTAGACTTCATTACATAGAGATAGATAAAAGATTATTTTCTTATAAAGAGAATTGCTAGTAGAATTACTTTTATATATGACATGTTTCAATCTTGTTACCCCATTTGATGATTTGCAGTCTTAATTAACTGTAACTGTATTAAATTATCATCAGATTAAAAACATTAATATAATTTTAAGTAAATGAGAAAGATGAGTATACATTCTCAATAGTGGAGATGAGTTATATTCCCAATGTTTTAAAAGGTTACAATAATATTTCTGTCACAAAGTGAACACAATGTATAATTTTGACATGTCCACACTTTAAAGCCCAGCAAACTGGATGCTTGTCTCTCTTCCATGTCATCTAAGAAGGGAAATATCTTCTCGTGTATAAGTGACATTGTTTTAATATCACAAACCAGGAGTGTTATCAGGAGACTAATATTCAAAAATATTGTCAGGAAGGGAGGTATAATGTTAACATGATGGTACTAATGTTACTTCAACCCTCAGCTTGTCAAATGAATAGCTCTGTAGAAACATTGCTTCTTAAGATGTAAAGATCCTTAGGCCATACTCAGTTAAATATGTAGGTGAATTATCATTATGAATAATTCATTTTTGTTAACTCTTCTAAGTTTTTATTCAATGATAGGAGTTATAGAGTGACTAATCCAATAGTCATTTTACTTAAACAATTAATAAGGCTATTTTACTTATTTTAGTCACTAGGCAGAATGCAGAGTAGAAATGTTGACATTAAGAGACTAAGCAATTCAATGTGCGTGTATGCCTAATGAGACAATATGACAAGACCACACATTTTATTAGGAAAGTTGTGTTAAGAGCATGTATTCTAGAGTCAGACATACCTGAAGGGTCTGGAGGCCACTTATTTAGTGATATGGCTTGGGCAACTTATTTTCTGAAACTCAGTTTGCTCACCTATAAAACTGAATAATAATATCTAATTAATAGGATTATTGTGAAGACTAAATGGGATCATACACATTCAAGCACTTGGCATGTATATTATAAATGTAAACCTCATTGTAGGCTATGATTATGGTCTTTCATGTGAATTTATGCTTACCTAAATTATATGATATTTGAGATGAACTGTGGATAAGTTATAGATATTAAAAGACGGCAATCCAACAGACATTTTGGGTTTGAATTACTTCAAACTTACTGGCTGTATGGTATTAGGCAAATTGCTTTGCCTCTCTGTGTCTTTGTTTTCTTGTTAAAAAGGCAGAGATAATAACACCTAACTCTGAGAGTGTTTGTGAAGATTAACATAATTAATATGTAAGACACTTATAGTGCCTGGCATATTAAGTTTTCTACAAAAGTTGATGATTATTGTTATCAATATAAATCATGTGCAAATCATAGTCGAATCCACATCCCACAGGGATTAGCTTCAAGAAAAGATAAGGTGATAAAAATCATGCTTTATCTATCCTCATCCTCTTAAATTGTACAAACTTGGCTTACTTTGCATAAACTCATAATTCTCTTCAGGATGATCTCAGATGACCATGATACTCTACCAAGGTGTGATTATGAGTACAGGCGTGCCTCTTTTTATTGTATTTTCCCTTACTGTGCTTCCCAGATGCTACATTTTTTTTACAAATTGATAGTCTGTGGCAAGCCTGCATTGAGCAAGTGTATCAGCACCATTTCTGCAGCAGGATGTGCTTACTTCTGTCTCTATGTCACATTTTGTTAATTCTTGCAACATTTTAAATGTTTGGTGCATTATTATTATCTCTGTTATGGTGATCTGGGATTGGTGACCTTTGATGTTACTGTTGTCAGAATTTTGGAGGACCACAAGCCACACTCATATTAGACAGTGAACTTAATAAATGTTGTGTGGGTTCTGACTGCTCCACCAACCAGCCGTTCCCCAGCCTTTCTTTATTTCTTTGGGCCCTCCTATTCTCCAAAACAAAGCAATATTGAAATTAGGCCAATTAGTAAGTCTACGATGGCCCTTAAGCGATCATATAAAAGGAGGAATCACAAGCCTCTCACTTTAAATCAAAAGCTAGAAATGACTGTGCTTACTGAGGAAGGCATGTTGAATGCTGAGGCCGGTAAAAAGCTAGACCTCTTGTGCCAAATAATTAGCAAGTTATGAATGCAAAGGGAAAGTTATTGAAGGAAATTAAAATTGTTACTCCAGGGAACACACAATTTATTTTAAAAACTGAAACAGGCCTATTGCTGATATGGAGAAGGTTTTAGTTGTCTGGTTAAAAGATCAAACTGGCCACAACTTTTCTTTAAGCCAAAACCTAATCCAGAGTTAAGCCCTAATTCTCTTCAATTCTATGAAGACTGAGAGAGGTGATAAGCCGCAGAAGAAAATTTTGAAGCTAGCAAGTATGTGCTCATGAGATTCAGGTAAAGATGTTTTTATAACATAAAAGTACAAGGCGAAGCAGCAAGTGCTGATGGGGAAGCTGCAACAAGTTAGCCAGAAGATCTAGCTAAGATAATTGATGACAATGGCTAAATTAAAAAACAAATTTTCAATGTAGATAAAACAGTCTCTGTTAGAAGAAGATGCAATCTAGGACTTGTAAGTTAGAAAGGAAAAGTCAGTGCCTGGGTTCAAAGCATCAAATAACAGGTTAACTCTCTTATTAGGGGCGAGCACAGTTAGTGACTTTCTGTTAAACCAATGGTCACTTAACATTCCAAAAATCCTATGGCCCGTAAGAATTATGCTAAATCTACTCTGCCTGTGCTCTAGAAATGCAACAAGAAAGCCTGAATGAGAGCATATCTTTTGACAGCATGGTTTAGTGAATATTTCAAGCCCACCATTGAGACTCTGCTCAGGAAAAAAACATTCCTTTCCAAATATTACATATTACTGCTTATTGACAATGTATGTGATTATTCAAGAGCTCTGATTGAAATGTAGAAGCAGATTAATGTTTTCATGCCTGTTAACACAACATCCATTCTGCAGCTCACGGATCAAGAAGAAATTTTGACTTTCTGGTCTTATTATTTAAGAATTACTTTTCATAAACCTAGATCTGCCAGACACAGTGTCTGATGGATCTGTGATGGATCTGTGAACACTAAATTAAAATCTTCTGGAAAGAATTCACCATTATTGATGCCATTAAGATCATTTGTGACTCATGGGAGGAGGTCAAAATACTGAGAATTGAAGCCAGCTGGACTTCCTGGATCAAGTGGGGACTTGGAGAACTTTTCTGTCTAGCTAGAGGATTGTAAATGCACCAATCAGAGCTCCATGTCTAGCTAAAGGATTGTAAATGCACCAATCAGCACTCTGTAAAAATGCACCAATCAGAGCTCCGTGTCTAGCTGAAGGATTGTAAATGCACTAATCAACACTCTGTAAAAATGCACCAATCAGCACTCTGTAAAATGGACCAATCAGCACTCTGTAAAAGACCAATCAGCAGGACATGGGCAGGGACAAATAAGGAAACAAAAGCTGGCCACCCCAGCCAGCAGTGGCAACTTGCTCAGGTCCTCTTCCACACTATGGAAGCTTTGTTCTTTTGCTCTTCACAATAAATCCTGCTGCTGCTCACTCTTTGGGTCCGCACCACCTTTAAGAGCTCTAACAGTCGCCACGAAGGTCCGTGGCTTCATTCTTGAAGTCAGTGAGACCAAGAACCCACCAGAAGGAACAAACTCTGAACACAATACAAACAGTAACAGGAGTGTGGACAATGTTGATTCCAGCTCTCACAGATTACTTTGAGAGGTTCAAGATTTTAGTGGAGGAAGGAACTGCAGATGTGGTGGAAATAGCTAGAGAACTAGAATTAGAAGTGGAGCCTGAAGATGTGACTGAACTGCTGCAGTCTCATGATAAAAATTTAAACAGATGAGAAATTGATTTTTATGAATGAACAAAGAAGGTGGTTTCTTGAGATAGAATCTACTCCTGGTGAAAATACTGAGAACATTGTTGAAATAACAAGAAAATTCTAGAGTAGTACACAAACTTTGTTGAAATAACAGTGGCAGGTTTTGAGAAGTTTGATTTCAATTTTTAAAGAAGTTCTACTATTGGCAAACTGCTGTCAAACAGCATCATATTCTACAGAGAAATCTTTCTTGAAAGGTAGAATCAGTTAATGCAACAAATATCTTTGTTGTCTTATTTTAAGTAATTGCTTGCAAATCAAAACCACAATGAGATACCATCACACAAGTTAGAAAGGCAATCATTAAAAAGTCAGGAAAGAACAGATGCTGGAGAAGATGTGGAGAAATAGGAACACTTTTACACTGTTGGTGGGAGTGTAAATTAGTTCAACCATTGTGGAAGACAGTGTGGCGATTCCTCAAGGATCTAGAACCAAAAAATACCATTTGACCGAGCAATCCCATTACTGGGTATCTAATCAAAGGATTATAAACCATTTTACTATAAGGACACATGCACACACATGTTTATTGCAGCACTGTTCACAATAGCAAAGACTCAAAACCAACCCAAATGCCCATCAATGATAGACTGGATAAAGAAAATGTGACACATATACAACATGTAATACTATGCAGCTATAACAAAAGATGAGTTCATGTCCTTTGCAGGGACATGGATGAAGCTGGAAATCATCATTCTCAGCAAACTAACACAGGAACAGGAAACCAAACACCTCATGTTCTCACTCATAAGTGGGAGTCGAACAATGAGAACACATGGACACAAAGAGGGGAACATCACACACTGGGGCCTGTCGGGGGATGGGGCGGTTAGGGTAGAGATAACATTAGGAGAAATACCTAATGTAGATGACGAGTTGATGGGTGCAGCAAACCACCATGGCACATATATATACCTATATAACAAACCTGCACATTCTTTACGTGTACCCCAGAACTTAAAGTATAAAAAAGGAAAGAAAATAAAAAAAAAGAAACTGCCATGGCCACTTCAACCTTCAGCAATCATCACCCTGATGAGTCAGCAGCCCAGCAACATTGAGGCAATATCCTCTAACAGAAAATAGATTACAACTTGCCAAAGGTTCAGATGATTCTTAACATTTTCTGGCAATAAAGTATTCATAAATTAAGGTATGTACATTTTGAGACATAATGTTGCACACTTCATAGACTACAGTGTAATTAATGTAAACATAACTTTTATAATATATGCACTGGGAAGCCAAAAAATAGTATGACTTGCTTTATTGTGATATTTGCTTTATTGCAGTAGTCTGGAACTAAACCTGCAAAATCTCCAAGATATGCAGATAACTATATATTGTAATTTAAAACATCTGTGTTATTAAACCATGTAAACAGCACAGCACAATGTTGAATTTATTCAGTTAGTTGTAGATCTAATTACAAATATTCTGTCTTTGAGAAAATAATTGACAATCATAATCTACCTCTTGCTACCCAATTTCTTAAATTAAGCAAAATCTAAAATTCCTACATCTGTAAGAGGTTTGTTTGAAAGATATCCAAAGCAAAATCATTAACAACAATACTTCAGAAAACACTGAATAAAAATCATAAGTCCTGACACAAACACACACACACACACAAAATACACACTCAATCAATCAACAGTGAAAAATAAAACACAAATTCTAAGTTCTTTAACCCAGTGTGTTGACCAGAAACCATAAACTCTATTGTTGGGCACCTTTCATTTTTGCAGATGGAGAGGGAGTTTATTAGTGTGGGATGGTCTCAGGGACATGTAACAGTATCAATAGAATTGTAACTGTAGCCGAAGCCATCAAGGCATTCATATCCCACATAGCTGGAGATAGGAAAAACAATGGTGGAGCTGGGTCTCAAAAATGTCCTCAAGAGCCAGTCGCTTTCTTCTTTTCACTCTGCCATTTTTGGCAGTTGGCCTTTTAATCTAACATTTGTCATTTCCGTCTCCCAATGTGGCTACTGCCGCTCCAGGAATAACATCTGAAAGCAGCCTTAGCCACTGCTGTCTATGAGGGAGAAAGCACACTTTTCAGGACACGCAGGCCCCTCTGTAGGAGACTTCTCATGTTGCTCTAATCTGAAGTGGGTCACTCTACCACCCTTAGCTGCAGGAAAGCTGAGAAATTAAGTGCCTCAAAAAATAGAATCAAATTGTCATGATGGGTTTAAACAACACACCATTTATCACATGATGCTAGACTTACTGCTACCCCAAATACAATCAGTCTCTGAAAGCAAGGAAAGGAGGCACATCCCGGGAGAGCTATTGGTTGGACAACTCTAAGTATTGTATCTACAAAAAGTAGTTCTTTCATCAGCATCAGCAGTGTTTTTAATTTCTATAACATGATTTACTTCAGTTTTATGTATTCTTTATTTTGATCTCCCCTATATTTGGTTAATTCTAATCATTCTCCAATACTGTGATATAAACATTATTCATACTTGTAACAACGTCAATCTAGAAATCCAACCTTCACCACTGGGATAAACAACATGAAATAAGTTTGAAGCTTTGTTTCATGATTTTAACAGAACAAATGGTCCTGTGGTAACCTTTTTCTAAGGGCCTCTGGCTATTTCTCCTGGCCTTTGCTGCCCACTTCCTCCTACACATACTAAGCCCCACCGTGCTTTGCTTTGGAATTCATGGACACCGCAGAGAGTTTTTGCTACTGGGAAGAATGTATGCCAAATGATTGATGCTAGAAAAAAATATTCTTTGTGACTCATGTTCTAAAAAGTCTACAATCTATTTTGGAAATTGTTAATTCATCGGAACTGCGCAGAAGAGATGAGCAGTTATATCTGTATGTTTGGCCTTGAAAGTGTTTATTACTTTCTCTGATTAGAGGAATTACACAGAATTAGCTCTTTCTGCATTATATGCACTTTTTGTTTTATAGGAAACAAGCATATACTGACACAGGAATTATGGATTTGTATATTATGGCTAGAGAAGGGAATATTTGTGTCAGTATCTTTATTTCAACGGACAATAGAGGTGAGAAAACTAGAGTCAAATTTATCACAACCACACCTTCACCAATACAACAATGTCCTGAAATGTAGGGTGAAGGAAGTTCCTATTATGTCAACAACAACTTGGAGACATGAAGTGAGTGTGAAACATGGGAAAATTATCACCATCAGTGTCTACTTATTTGAGTGTACACATAGAAAAGTAAATAAAACTCATTTTGTTAAAAGGAATACTCTTTCGGTATTCCTTTGCTATTTGTGCTTCTAACAGGAAATGGCAGCAGGATGTTATTGATAGGGAAGTGCTGGGAAGGGAAGAGCATGGTCCCTTTAAATGATATCGAAGTGGAGGAGAGAAGTGCTGGGTAGAGGAGGGCATGGTCCCTGGCTAGGGCTCCACCGCACGGACCTAGGTGAGAACAGGTATTTCCTGCTCAAATGTTGCATTTCCCAAGACCACCCTGGCCTGCCACACCCCCATCCTGGGCCTACAAAAACTGGAGACCCCTAGCAGGCAGACATAGAAAGGGCTGGGCATCAAGAGAAGCGGATGGGTAGAAGAAGAGACAAGCTGTTGTAAGGCAATAGGACATCAACGGGAGCACCCCCACATGCCTGAAAGCCATCAACCGGCAGGACAAGGCCATGTGTGATTGGATACTTCCTCTATACCAAGGCGAGAAACCCTGGGATACAGAAAGCCCTCTGTCCTTGTGGCAAGGAAGGAGGTCTAATTGAGCTGGTTAACACAAGCTGCCTATAGATGGCAAACTAAGAGAACACCCTGAGACACACGCCCACTGGGGTTTCAGGAACTGTAAACACACACCCCTAGATACATACTGCCGTGGGGTCAGAGCCCCACAGCCTGCCCATCTGTATGCTCCCCTAGAGGTTTGAGCAGCCAGACACTGAAGAAGTGAGCCACCCACATCACACACCATGCGAGGGGGATAAAAGAACTTTTCCCATTTCATTATTTTTACCTGGTATACCTTTCATAAAGTACCCTAAATTCGAGATGGAAGAGTAGATTCTAGAATAGCATATTTCTAGCAGTATTAAACAGTTTATATGATTAAACTACAGTTTCCTAGCTGCCATTGATATTGAGAAAGAAACTCTAACACAGACCCCTGTATGAGATGGTTATTCAGTGCCAGGTGCATTTTATGATCACACAAATATGTACGTATAATGAGAGAGCACTAGCTTCACGCCATGGGAAAAGTGGGCTATCTGAATTCTTATGTGACTGGATTCAAACTCTGCCCTGGGAACATCACTTAACTCCTCTGAGACTTTGTTTCCCTATCTGTAGAATAAAGATAATTATGTGAATACCTCTATGGCTTGTTGTAAAAATCAAATAAAATAAAACATGTAAGAATGCTTTGTAAAGTGAAGCAAACTCTACAAATATTTGTTATGAAATAAAGGATGTATAGATATACACATGTACCCTTTAAAGTTCGCCCTAGTATTAAAAATAAAATGTACCTGCAATTTTTGTTATTTATGTGTTCACAAAATCAATTTTAAAACACTGATATCTGTCACTTTTTTTTCCATTTTGCAAGCAAGTGAAATAGAAAGGTGGATGATAAATTCTAAGGTGTTCAGTAGTGACAGTTAAACAGTATTCTTGAAAACTTGAAGCATAGCTTAGGGAAAATTTAAAACCACTTTCGTTTTCTGTTTGTTTCTTTAAAGAATAGAATATTATGCCACGGAAACGTGTCTAAGGCTGATGGAAAACCTCATCAAGGCTAATTTCCTTCATAGTTTTTTCATGTACTAATTGCTATAAAATTTACCTTGAAAGGTTTATACATTATTTCTTGATATTTATAAGCATTCTATGTAAGAATGAATTATTTTGAGACTATTGACCATTAAGTTAATAAAGTCATATGCTAGATTGTTTAAATTAATATTTCTTACAGGAATTATTTCGTGTATATATCTACATCAGTCAGTGAGGTCTGGATTCAGATTTAACAATATTAAATAAGACTTGGTCCTTGCATTCAGTTTATATATTCAAGGGAGAAAAAAGAAACGCACCAGAAAGGTATACATGTATGTGTATATATGCATATGACAAAATCATATATAGAGACATAGAGACTTATGATAATACATAATTTATTATAAATTTATTTTAACTAATAAAGTATTCTTCAACTCTATTATTTCATTTTATTTATTTATTTTTTGAGACTGAGTTTCGCTCTTGTCACCCAGGCTGGAGTGCAATGGAGTGTTCTCGGCTCATTGCAACTTCGGCCTCCTGGGTTCAAGGTTCAAGTGATTCTCCTATAGCTGGGATTACAGACATGCACCACTACGTCCAGCTAATTTTTATATTTTTTTTACTAGAGACGGGGTTTCACCATGTTGGCCAGGCTGGTCTCAAACTCCTTACCTCAGGTGATCCACCCGCCTTGGCCTCTCTAAGTGCTGGGATTACAGGTGTGAGCCACTGTGTCGGGTACAAATCTTTTATTTTTAACACAACATATTAAAAGATGTTATCATATACAATATGCATGATACAAGTCAAGTCTAGTTTTTAAATAATATCAAAATTTCTCAACTTTAGAGAGGACTAAAGAGTTTCAGTTGTGGCCAGGTGCGATGGCTCATGCCTGTAATCCCAACATTTTGGGAGACCAAGGCAAGAGGATCATTTGAACCCAGCAGTTTGAGACCAGACTAGGCAACATGGTGAAACATGGTGAGACTCCATCTCTACAAAAAAAAAAAAAAAAAAAAAAAAAAAAAAAAAAAAAAAACCACAAGAAAAACAATTAGCTAGGCACAGTAGCACACAGCTGTACTCCCAGCTCCTGGGAGTTGGGGATGGTGCTGAAGTGGGAGGATTGCTTGAGCCTAGGAGGTCAAGGCTTCAGTGAGCTGTGATTGTGCTGCTGCACTCCAGCCTCAGTGACAGCTAGACCCTCTCCCCCACCAAAAAAAATTAAATAAAACAAATTAGCCAGGCATAGTGGCATATGCCTGTAGTCCCAGCTACTTGGGAGACTGAGGTGGGAAAATGACTTGAGCCCAGAAGGTTGAAGCTACAGTAAGCTATGATTGTGCCATTGAGGACAGAGTGAGATGCTATCTCAAAAAAAAAAAAAAACAAAACAAACAACAACAACAAAAAGTTTTATTTGAGTTTCACTATTCAAGTTTAGATACGTAATACGCATGGTCTCATAAATTAAAATTTGCTTATTTTTCATACTTCTAATTTAAGGATAACCACACTATATGTTGTACTGGTTGTCCCAAATAATAAAGAGGCAATCTGGCTAAAGGTTTATGTCTATTATATGAGATTGGTACTGACAATACGTGTGGCCAGAAAAAGCTCGTAGTGTATCACTGGAATTTTAGTGGGTAGTGCAATTTCAGAAGTGACCTAGAGAATGCATACCTGCCACTAAATGTACTTCATTAAAAAATTCTATGGAACCATTGATGGTGTGCATATACATAATTTTTTTCACATGACTAGTGAGTTTAACAATTAATTACATTTAACTTGTCTGTATTATAGATTTTAAAAGGATCATTTAACATATCACCATATGTTCTCTTTTATAGTAACATATCAAAATAACAATAAATATATGCATTTGCAAGTGTTTTGACAATGATTCTCTTGTTTTGCCAGGATGCAGTGCTATAGATTTCCATTGTGGATCAAGCTGTACTTTGAATAGGTAAATAATACAGGCTCTCAATATCAACTGAGTATATGCTTGATGTTGTTCCATAAATTGCAATGTACAAAAGTATATAGGTGACTTGCAATAATTCCTCAAAGCATTATCTAAGTCTGTGCACATCATATCTAGGATAAAAGAACAATTCCCACTTTTTTAGGGAGGCTTAATTTATAGCTGTTAATTTACTAGAAGTACATATATGTCCATCACTAAATTTCTTTATATGGATTTTTTGTTATAGTAATTGTTTCTATAAATTTAATATAGCACTGAATATTTATAGTATTGCTATAGTAACAACTCTTCCATCACTTGCCAAACTTACTTTGTCAATGTCCATATAATATTTGCAATATTATATGTACATCTTTAAATGTTGTAAAATGACTTGTATGAATAATCAAAATGTTCTATCCCTATGAAAAATGAGCTACCACTTCAAATCCCTATCAAGTATGGTTTTATTGGGTGAATTTTAGAATCATACCTGAAAGTTTCCCCTCATCTCTATTACCAACTCCACTTTTTAGTTTTCCTGAGTTAATCTGATGGATAATTCAAGCCAGATGCAATGAAGACTAAGGATCTATGGAATGAATTTGACTATGTCAGCTTGTAGAGCAGGATCAGTGAACCTTTGGATGAGAACCAGAAGATATCTCACTCTGGGAAGATACTGCAGAAATCTGTGTTGCAGAGTTCACCATCAGCACTGAGTCCTCAAATGGACGAGACATATGGAGTAGAACCACAGCTTTCCTGGTGCAGAGCCATACACAGCATCCAACATGTTTTCATGGTTGAGAACTTACATTTGTTTTAAAACTACTGAGATTTTAGGGAAATTTTATACTGCAACCAATTTATGTTTACACTATACAACTCCAACAACCACTCCTGAGCTAGAAAGAGCTGACGCTGAAATCAAGCCAACGTGTCTTAATTTGGTTCAGATATCTGGCGGGAGATGGTTCAGAGAAATACAAAACGATCTAATGACATAGAATTGCTTAAGAAGAGAGATGACCTCTAGAGATTCAAATGCAATACCATGGAGCATTCTACTGCTAACAAATATGATTTCCTACTTAAAAATTCAGTTAATAAAGGGATGGTTCCAATTGAGGGCCAAATGAGTGCCCTAGAAAATCAAATGCAATCGGTATTACAGAGCCCAGGGGAAAAAACCCAACAACATATTATTTTTAAAAAGTGATAAATCATGGAGCAAAGATAAGAGATTTTTACGAGTAATTATGTGGCATAAGTATAAAAGCTCAGCAATTTATGTGGAAAAATAAACAGCCAAGACAGCTAATAATGGAGTAAAAAAAAAAAAAAAACTAAGAAAATTCTATGAGAACTATTGTGATCAAATAATATGTATTGGTAGAGGAATAATTTACATAAATAAAATAGAGATATATACAGGTCCACATAGATGAAAATTTATATATGTGTGTGAATTAATATAATTACACTGGTGATAGCTCAATTTTATGTGAGAAGAATCAATTATTTAATAAAAGTTGCTGGTATAAAAAGTACTAGTAATCCATCTTGAGGAAAATAAAATTGAATCTCTATATTGCATTACATAAAAATGCATTTCAGATGGATTAAACACTTAAATAAAACAAACCAACCTATAAAAATGGTTTTATTAATTAGTTCCCGTAGGCGAGTACACCAAAATATATAAAATATAAAATAAATGAACTGAAATATGTGTTTGTATACACACAAAAATAGTTGCATTTTAAGTGCATTATAAATCCTTTGCTATTTGCTAAGTGATGTTATAATTTTAACAACTTGCAAAGTTTTCAATCTACAGAATTAATATATAGGTAGACACTTTTCAAACTAAATGTAAATTGTCTTTAACTTTATTTTTGCTCTTTGGAATTAGCCATAATGTTTCTGTTTTGACATGATTGATAGTGATGTTGTATATCACATATCAGTGGGTAATCACATTGAAAAATTATTATCTGTCTACTCAACAACCCAGCATTCCAAGACTTGGAATTTTACCCTTTGTTCTTACTCCAGAAGTCCTCTAGCAAATTTTTTTTGAGACAGGGTCTTGCTCTATCACCCATACTGGAGTGCGGTAGATTACAGCTCACTGTAGCCTCAACCTCCCGGACTCAAGCAATCCTCCCACCTCAGTCTCCTGAGTAGTTGGAACTACAGGCATGCACCACCACACCCAGCAAATTATTTTATTTTTTTGTACAAATAGGGTCTCACTATGTTGCCCAACCTTGTCTCAAACTCCTGGGCTCAAGGGATTCTCCTGCTTCAGCTTCTTAAAGTGCTTGGATTATAGGCATGAGCCACCTTACCCAGTCAACATTTTTTTATTAGTATGCAATTACATGTTTGCTGCCTCCTTATAAATCTACTTTCTCCACTGCAAATCCCATGAAGAAATTTCCATATTTATATGCCTAGTTTGTAGCATGATTTTCTTGTTCCCACAAAATAAGTGAAGAAGCCTCATCAATTACACACATACATTCTTAGCAAAACTTAAAGTATAATCAGTTTCTGTTATGATAAGAACATGGAGAGCTAGCTACAGTCTTAAAATGTTCAGACTTCATTGTCCTCAAACAGGATAAACCATATCTATTGCAAAACTCTTAGTAACTGAGTAAGCTAGTGATATTCTGATTCCTCCTGATTTCCATAAACACAGAAATTCAAGCACTGGGTAGAAATATTTCTAAATCTTGTATTCTCTTTTCTGACTTCTTGAAGAGAATGTGGTGTATAAAAGGGATGATCTAGGTTCATAATTAGAAACATCTGTCCTTTGCTGAAGGCCATCAGTGCCATTAAGGCCTCCTGAGTTCTTTAGAGTTTTTGACTTTTGCCAAAAGTTCTGAGACGGTAATTTTTCCATTAATGCTTTCTCTGTAGATTTGCTAAGACCTGAACCCTGTTATACTGGCCGGCTTCATGTGGTGCTGCTCTCAATGGGAAAGCCTGTTGCTATCCATCTCTTCTAATTTGCTTTTTAAATCTGTGGACTTTAAAACCAGATAATTAAAGTGGAAAGAACAGGAGAGGAATTTTTATGGGTGTAGTTCCTGATATTTAGCATAAGGTTTATTTATTTTTTACATCTACCACCTCAATTTGTGTGGCTTTTATTTTACTGGTTTTGTTTTTTATTTTTGTCTTTTTCAGATCAACTCGTAATGTCCAACTGTTTTTAATAGGTGAGGTGGTGGTCTAATAGAGTGTTTTAGGGAAGAGAGTTATCAACTGTGTAAATCTATAGCTTCCTGAACTATTTTTAATAGATGAATCAAGGCACATAAAATTCATTTAAAAAAATCCTAATGCAAAATCTGTGAGCAAGGCTAAACAATTATAATCTCAGAACCTGATCTAAATAAGCCTTTTTTCTCATAGGTAAAAGTTAAATCTGGAGAAATGTATTTCCTTAGTTAGAACCTTTTGTGACTTTTCTTTGCCCAGCATATCTGTCCCTGCTTCAGGCTACGCTGTTGAGAATGACAGCTTGTCTTAAGTTAGTCTACCAATACTTTTGGCTAATTAAGTCCTCAGTTTATAGAAATGAGATATACTCTCACATTGGTACATACATTATTTACTGGCATCTATTTTAAACTAATGCTAAACTTCAGTAAATTCTTTCACTGCCTCTTACAAAACAGGCACTTCTTTTGCCTCCCCTCTTTAAATGAAAGCACACTTGGATAGGATTCAGATATGTAGACTGTGTTTGATAAGTCCATAGGTGTTCTTTTTTAAACAGTGGTTAATGATCACTTGGCTTAAAGCACAATAGGAATATTTAATAATTATTAAATTATTTTCAAATAATAATTATTTTCAAATAATAATAAATTATTAAATGGTTTTCACTGAAATTCTCAGGTAAATTTTGCTGCCTAGAACGGAACAGGTTTTGGCCCAAGGAATGGTGTGTGTGTTGGGTGAGAATGGGGGATATCGTGTGTGTGTGTGTGTGTGTGTGTGTGTGTGAGAGAGAGAGAGAGAGAGAGAGATTGTGCTCAGTGGATATGTAGTGAGGAACTACAGTACTGTGATCAGTGAGGAATGCAAATATCCCACGTTAGAGCATTAAGTGACTTGTTGGTTTCCAAGTTCAACTCTTGAAAGCTGATTATCTTCTCTTTAGTTCGTATACTTTCCACAAAGTCTGCCATTGATTTGAATTGTTTGGGTAATACTTAGCTATTTTGAGAGTTTAACTGATGCACTGTGTCATGTAAATGCAATTCCTTTATTCATTTTGTTATATTATCACTTTCCCAGTTAAGTTTAACATAGCATATGTGTTTTTCTCATAGAAAGGTAAGTTTTTAACGTATGCTTTTATTAAACAATCATTGATTACTTCTCATGGTCCATTTCTCTCTTCCTCTTTCCTTTAGACATATGTTCTATTAGCCACACCTAGTGCAGGTACTTTG
This sequence comes from Macaca mulatta, assembly GCF_049350105.2. NCBI lineage: Eukaryota > Metazoa > Chordata > Mammalia > Primates > Cercopithecidae > Macaca > Macaca mulatta. The sequence goes on from NC_133422.1 coordinate 60,907,691, forward strand.
GGTTAAGCTGATTCCACATCACGAGACTGTGATAGTGGTAGGCCCCATCTCCTGTTCTCTAAACTTTGCATCAATGAAATTGATTCAGGTCACCCAGACCTAAGCCATAGGTGCATGGCATTCCCCTGGCCACAAAGCTTGGTTCTCAAATGGGTATATATGACTCAATTTGGATCAATGAAATGAGGGAGAAGATTTGTGCTCGGGTTTCTGAGAAATAAACTCCTTTAAAAGAGATCTTAAAGAGAAACATCACAGAAAAGATACTTGCTGTTTGTCTTTTGTTCTGATATTACTTTTTCATGATGTATATTTATAGCTGTTGTGATTTGTAGTTATTTACTTTCACGGTTGTATTACCTTATGAGATAATAAGGTTCCTCAGTCTACCGGCCTTGTCTTACATAGACACAAATCTCAATATCATTCAACTTTTTCTCCAATCAATACATATAAAAGCTTTCTGAATGTTGGTCATTCTATCCTTAGCATTAAATAGGTTACATATATAAAATTATATATAGATAGATAGATATAGATATATATGCATTTTAAAATGGGTTCAATAAAGGAATGAAGAATACATGGGTGGATGTTTTGCAAGTGGCATTAGAGAAAAACATGATGCTGGGTTAGTAACACTGTGAGCTGTCAGAAAAGATAGATGGCTTTGCTGGTCATGCTATAAATAACCACCAGGTGCCACTCAGAGCTGGTGGGAGCCTCATTTTGCATGACAGCCATTGATCAGCTGCACGACTAAGATGCAACCTTTTGTGACACCACTTCAGGAGAAAAGGTTATGTTTCACATTTAAGCTTTGAATAATAAGGTCAGGATCAAATTAAATGAATTTCTCTGGCGAATACATGAAATATACACAAATTAATACAACAAATTAGATACATTGTTACAAAGAAAAGGTGAGCAAGCTGGAGCTAAGTGCGATCCTGGGACTTTGTCCTTCTGAATATTTTATTAATGAAGTGGATATCCTGTCTCATTAAAAATATCCAGAGTGAGTTCTCACCACCTATGTGAAGATCCTAAACTGTGATCTAGACTAGAATACTACAGAATAAAGAAATAAAATAATAAACATGTTTCCTATGTGACTATATGCTTATTAGAGCATATTCCAAAGGAATGCAAAATACTCAGAAGAAAATCAGATAATAGGAGATTTTACATTTAAATCTTTTTGCAGACTTGAAGTAAATCTCATATTTATTATTTGGAGGAAAAGTTCATTTATCTTTTATGTCAGTGTGGCAAATATATGTTTGTGGCATTTGGATACTAGTCAGCAAGTCTTCTTTTATGAGACAAAGAAACAAATTACGTTCCTAACTTAAACTTTCAAAGCAACTGCAGATTGTTCCCAAGGTTCTCTTCTTAATAATCAATTATTTTATTACAATAACAGTTGTATTAGTAAACTTAGCACATGTCTATATGTTATTTGACATACTTGAGTAAATAATAATACAAATGGGTTCATATTTTCAAAATTATCCACTTATATCTCATGCAACCATGGTAATTTAATTGGCTACCATAAAAATTATTTAAAACCGTTAAATGAGATTGGTCAACAAAAAGCAGACTAAATGCAAATAACTGAACAGCATAAGTAGTTACCAAGGAGCTGCCATAAACAAAGAAGTTACCACATCATACATTTAAAACATTGTGTTATCATGGAAACCATGTACTCATTCATTCAACAAGTAGTAATTAATTTCTTACTCTGTGTTAGGCACTGACATAATCAAAGTTTGAAAGATTAGCTGATTTATAGAAACAGCTCACTTCATCAATACATTTGTTTTTCATAGAGTCACGCTATGGGTGAATAAACCATTTAATCAATGCTCAATGACTATGATGCCACATACATTTTATATTTAATAATGATTGCAATTGCAATACTAAAAAGGTTTAATAACATTTTCAACATAATAGTGAAATAATTATGACAATATGATGTTTCACTAATAATAACAATCGCAATAATAAACCATGATTATGTTGAATAAATTTTTAAGACTTATGAATTTAAAATAACTTTATGTTAATTTATCAATGGGGAAACAAACTGTAATAGTTGAAAGAAAATAAAATATAAATTTTTGCTCTATGAGAATGCAGAGATGTAGAACCTGGCTAGAAAAGGAATCTAGTTGGCTAAAGAATAAGTTCAACAAAGTTACTAATCAAAAGAATTTTCTATGTAAAGAATTTCTATCAAAAGAATTTTCTATGCTTTTAAGATGGCAAACCTTCGGAAAACAGTAAGCTCTCAGATATGATATTGATATTGATATGACATGATATTGGATTAACTGCTAATCATTGACAAGATACTGAAACATTCTACCACAGCATAAAATAGTAGGAATAGACAAGGTTTACATGGACAACAAACCACCAAGCCTGACAAAAAATGAAATGCAAATCTAATGGAGGTAGCTTTTGATTTTGTAAATAAGTCATTAAATGATTGAAATAGCTTTCTGAAATTTGCCATGAGTTTGAGGAGATAAATATATCCTGAGTGTACATCAGACTTACCTAATTTAAGTGTGTGCTTGTGACTCTCTCTCTCTCTCTCTCTCTCTGTCTCTCACTCTCTCCATAGCCCACCATTCTACTGCCAACAATTGGACCAGAAACCAGACACTCTGGGGTACACACCCTTTAAGGTATGTGCATTTAAAAAATCTTTATGTTATTTTTAAAAATTTAAAGCATATCCAGTTTGTGGGATATTTTGCAAGATAACTGACCTGGTTTCATAAAAATATCCATTACATTAAAAATTGTTTTTAATGAGTTGGGCAGGGGAGAACGCTTTAGATTAAACAGATTTATTATATGTTACAAGCGAAGGCAATGTCTTAATTCTTTTTGGTCCCTGAATTGAAACAAAAACCAAATGTACAAATATTGTTCTTGAGAAATTTGTCACAATTTGAATATAAATGACAGTAAATAATTACTAATTTTATCAAGTGTGATTATATCAATGGGTTAAGTAAGACCGAGGAGAGGATGGAAGGAAGGAATAAAGGAAGAAGGGAAGAAAAGAAGAACAAGGAAGGAGTTAAAAAACATGAAAAAAAATAGATTTTTAAAATAATTGTTGAATTTAGCAATAGGTATATGACGTTTCATTAAACAATTCTCTCTAAGGTTATGACTAAAAATTTTCATAATTAAAAGTAAGTGCAACAAGAAAATTAAAAATTCTGGCAAACAATTAGAGATTTTTGTTAGCATGTTTCAACATCGTCTTTGTTAGCATTCTGATTTCTAATTCTAGCTTGAGCCTAGGAACCTGCATTTAAAAAAACACTTCAGGTACATTACATGCAGGCTTTAAGCAATGACACGTTGAAAAACACTAAACAGAATTATATTTTCTGACTCCGGAATAAATAATCTGAAATAACACATTGAAACCAGCTAAGGACATTCAGCTCTTATTTTATTCAATGGTATCACCTTCAAGGCCAGATGGGGATTGGGAAGAAGTTATCCTCGGTCAAGGTGGACACTGAGATGATGCTTCTGATTCAACATAGTGCTTTGGAAATGGAGAACATCCATTCTATGTTTACTTGCAAAATACATACATACATACATACATATATACATACATAACTCTGGATGATCAGTCGAAAACCTTACTTCTTGAACTAGAGCATTCTAAAAAGGCAGAGTTGTTTAATTTGGTTCTGGATAGAGACCACACTGATGACTCTTTGACCTCTATTTGACAGGCTGCATTTCTGCCTGTCGCCCCCAAACTGTGCATGCCACTTAAGGTTAAGTCCTTGATCTCTTTAGGAGCCACTGCACACTAATTCTTGCTAGTAATCATGGGCACAGATGCTACAATCCCATTGTTTATGACCAAATCGTGACTCTGCCACATATTGAGTGTTCCTGAGCAAATGACTCTACTCATCTTCTTTGTAACTCAGTTTCCTCTTCTGTGAAACAGGGGTAATAATGATACCTACCTATGTTGATTTGCTGACAAGATGTACTTTACTTGTTTAAACTGTTTAAGATTGTACAAAACCCATAGCAATACTTGTAAAAATTTGGCATTCATTATTGTTGTGCTTCCCTCATGCTGTTAACACTCAACTATCCATCTCTTACATTATCTTTATTCATTTTCCCCTGACTAGGGAAATTATTAACTTGGTTGGCCCATGCTGAACTTGTTCAAACTATAACTCTTCTTCTCCTACTCAAAAATCATGTTTTTGAAAAATTAACATTTGTCCAGTAAACCAAGTAAAAACTTGGTTTCAGTCTTTGTCCACTACATCCAAATTATCCTCATGTGTCAGACATCACATACCTCCAGTTCTGTTTTCATTTTTGATCCCCCAAAGCTCCAAGCACATTTTCATGTAGCTACTGATTGTCCTAAAGTTCCATCCTTCCATTCCTTAAATCTTTCTTGCACTACTACATTCATTTCCTCCTCTCAAGGTTGACACTAAGCCCCTAGTACAAGTTATTACTTCAAACATGACATGTATTTATAGCCCTCTCAGTGCTACGAACTTAAAAATAATAATACTGGTAGAATAAATAATTATTTTATATGTCAGTTATTTGTTATAAACATCTGTCCTGCAATGGCCTTTAAAGGTTTATACAAGTTAGTTATTACAGAAACAACATGGAACATGTCAATAATTCCTCAGTGAGTTACAATCACATACTTGTACCCACAATTAGCTACTTGTCCCTTATTTAATAGTGAACATGGCCTCATATCACAAGCAATTAAGTTCTCAATAGTGCAATTAGTGGCAAAACCAAATGCAAGGCAAAAAAGAAAATGGTTTTTTAAAACTAAAATTCCAAGGCAATGTGGGATTGTGTATCCATGATATTCTTTGAAGGCTCTTATATCCAATGCATAACTGGCTATGATTGGTTATCTCTTTCACAAGGCCACATGATTTGTGTATTATCTTTTATTTTCCTGCCAATCCCTAAAATCCCCATATTGGCTTCATGTTACAACAGTTTTATTTTTGCAATGGATTTTTTAAAGTTTCTGCTTACTTTTGTAGTTTTCTTTTCTTTTTATTTTTAAACGGGTTCTTGCTCTGTTGCCCAGGCTGGAGTGCAATGGTGGCATCTCAGCTCACTGCAACCTCCTGTCCCCAAGCTCAAGTGATCCTCTTTGCCTCAACCTCCCAGATAGCTGCAACCACAAGCGTGTGTCACCACACCTGGCTATTTTTTTGTATTTTTGGTAGAAATGGGGTTTTGCCATATTGCCCAGTTTAGTTTCAAACTTTCGAGATCAAGCAATTGGCCCACCTCAGCCTCCCAAACTTTCTGCTTATTTTTAATAAATATGTTAGACTCATATCAAGAATTGAGTGGCACTTCCAAATTATCTATATTTCATAGGTGATGCTTTGTTTAGCATTTTGTGAAGTCCTACTTATTAGCCTAGTTGAATATAATTTCAGTTGAATTTCTCATTTGCCCAAAAGTCACACAGTCAATATAAATCTGAATTCATGCTAAAAAATCAACCATCTCTCCACCTTTCTTTCTCAGCTTGTCAGGTTTACAGTTGAGGGGGACATTAGAGATCATGTTTCAAATGCTACATTTTAATGATGAGAAATTTGAGACCAAAAGATATTAGGAGACATTTTTGGCATTACTTGGTGGTTAAGAGGGTTTGATAACCCAATTTCAGACTTGTAAGCAGATGTTCCTTACACAGCAGCAATTTGCTCCCCATGAAGTTGTAATAGCTAAGGACATATACAGAGTTGAGAAAAAATGCTATACACACTCTTCCTTTTTTTTTTTTTTTTTTTTTTTGAGATGGATTCTCACTCTGTCATCCAGGCTGGAGCACAGTGGTGTGATATTGGCTCACTACAACTTCCGTCTACCAGGTTCAAGTGATTCTCGTGCCTCAGCCTCCCCAGGTAGCTGGGATTGCAGGCACCCACCACGATGCCCAACTCATTATTGTATTTTTAGTAGATATGGGTTTTTGCCATGTTGGCCAGGCTGGTCTGGAACTCTTGACCTCAAGTGATCCTCCTGCCTCCTGCCTTGGCTTCCCAATGTGATGGGATTATAGGCGTGAGCCACCATGTCCGGCCTACACTCTTACTACATTTTTTTTTTTTTTTTTTTTTGAGATGAAGTCTCTCTCTGTCGCCCAGGCTGGAGTGCAGTGGCGCGATCTCGGCTCACTGCAAGCTCCACCTCCCAGGTTCATGCCATTCTTCTGCCTCGGCCTCCCAAGTAGCTGGGAATACAGGTGCCCACCACCACGCCTGGTTAATTTTTTGTATTTTTAGTAGAGACGGGGTTTCACCATGTTAGTCAGGAGCACTCTTACTAATTTTTGACACTCTTTTGCCTCTTGATTGCTACCAACTTTTCCCAGTCTAATGCCCTATTTCCCAAGTTGAAAAAACATTGGCAAGAAGTGTTGAAAGAATATAGCGAAGAACATAGAGAAAAACTCCTTGCATTGGCTACTCACCTACTGACTTCCCCAATATCCCTGTGATCTGAAAAGAAACTTATAACACTTTGGAAATCGTCACCTACATATAATATTATAATGATGTATATAATTCCCAACCCCACAAATGTTCAACTTTTCAAGTACAGCATTCAAATAATTTAATCAAACAGATATCGCCACAAAATTAAACAAATGTTTTACAAGGTCCTGAAAAAAAAATTTTTAATGTAATGTTGACACGGTATCCCATATTAGGTGCATAATACCTAAAGGACAGAGAAGTATTTGTCACCTTGCCTTTGAAAAAATTAGTTCTTACAGTTGTCTTCAGTTTGTCTCTTAAGTTCATTGGCAGCCATAACAAAAGTTGTTTTTCACCAATGGAATTGAAATACAAGACCAGAACAATTTTCAGATTTAAACATCTAGGATGTCATTCTCAAATGTCACATGGCAATAGTTCACTTAAAGAACAACAAACAGAATGAAGTGTTGAAGGAACATTTTACTTTCCATCATTGTTTACTTATATTCTGATAGATATGTCAGACCTGAATGCCTAAAAGCAAATATGAATGAGAGAGACAAAAATAAAAGCTTATGAGTTTGTGAACCAGAAAAATCCTTATACTCTATATATTTTGAACTAGTGTTACATTTAAAACATAATACTACTGCAAATTGAAATTAAAAGATAGACGATATTTGAATGAGAAAAAAGAAAAGGTGATGTTAAAATGATATTTTATGTATTCTTTCCTTTATATTAAATCTTTAAAGCAGATTTTTCTTTTTTTATTTTAATAAGGTCAATATATATAACAAATTTATAAGATATACATACTTGAACATTAATGAATGAATAAATACAGTATACATAAATTCATTTTTAAAACTATGTCTAAAACAGTGTAGCAAGATACAAAAAACATTGTTCTGACTAACCAGCTACGTGACCTGCACACTTCTTGAGATGGTTAAAACTCATGATGCTCAAGATGGTGGTATGGAGACAGTGTTGTTGGAAGCATATATCAAAATCTCCAGCAGACCATGCCAAACTACACTGCCCATGGGAGTGGGTGGTGGCTCAGAATAGTTATTAATCATTTACTATGATGAAAATATGTTGTTTACATGAATATTGTAATGACAAATAAAGTTTAATGAACTGATATAGGTTGAATGTTTGTACCCTTAAAATAGCATGTTAATGTAATCCCCAGTGTTGCAGACGGGACCTAGTAGGAGGCATTGGATCATGGGGATGGATCCCTCCTAAATGGCTTAGTGCCATCTTATAGGTAATGAGTGAGTTCTCAGTCTATTATTTCACAAGAGAGCTAGTTGTTTCAAAGAGCCTAGCATCTTTCTACCTCCCTTTCTCATTATGTGGCATGCCTGCCCCTCCTTTCCCTTCCACCATGATTGAAAGCTTCCTAAGGCTATCACCAGAAGCAGATGCTGGTGTCATGCTTCTTGTACAGCCTGCAGAACCTGAACCAAATAAATCTCTTTTATTTGTAAATTACCCAGTCTCAGGTATTCCTTTATAGCAATGCGAGTGGACTAACACATCCAACCATTAAGATATTTTCCTTTTCTATTTCTATTAGATTATATGGCATTAATAAATTATTAAGCATATGATGCAAAAGTGGGTAATTACATGGCTACAATAATTGTTATTTCTAATTGTAATCCCTGTGCATGTCTCAGGATTTCTATCACATGATCTTGCGATTTCACTTCTGGGTAAATATTTAAAGAAAATAAAATTAGTATGTCAAAGAGCTATCCGGGCTCCCATGTTTAACACAGCATTATTCCCAATAGCCATAAAAAAGAATGAAATATTGTCATTTTTGACAACATGGATGAACCTAGGGGACATAATATTAAGGAATTGCTTTTTGTTTTCATTTTTTTCTAAATATATAAGACAGGATAAGTAAATTTTTTTAACAGGGTAAGTTTTTTTTTTTTTTTAAATAGGGTAAGCATGGAAAACATTTAGTAGGGTAACTAGCTGGTAAGAAGTGCTCAAAAAACTGTGATTATTGTTATTTTTATTGGTATTATCAAAAATCTGAAATGATTTTTTAACATTTTGAAAATTATAACTTTAACCTATTTTATTATCAGTTTCCAAAAATGGATTAATTCACTTACAACAAAGCCTAAGGTATAGTCTTGCTGTTTAGCTTTTCCTATATGTTTCCTACTGTTTCTATTTTATTTCTGTCCTCTACATTGCATTGAAATTCTAATATCCCCATTAATATTCTAATATTATAATGCCATCATTTCCATTACAAATGAAATATACTCTCTGTATGTTAGGGCAATTACTTGCCCTTTTTCCCTACATCCACATAGCAGTTTTTTATTTGGATGAGATTAAGCAAAACAAAAAATCCTTGGAAAGCTCAGATCTGAAATACAATGATTGACACATTCAAGAACTTTATTAGGTTTCACTATATTTCAAACAGCTGAATTAATTGATAAGTGGTAATATTTATATAGAAAAATAATCATCAAGAACTTCTAAATTTAACACAAAGCAGAAGAATTCTCAAGAGGCAGGCCAAACTTAAGAACTGCTAAAAATAAAATGTCTTTTAATTTATAATAAATGCACATCCTTATGAGTATGTCATTTGAAATTAATGGAATTTTTGAAATTGATACTTGTCAAGTTTTTGCACTGCTTTCCTGTGAGGGGAATTTCTGCTTCTTAATTGTGAGACTCATGAACATCAGTGTTTTACATACCATTTCTCTATTAAGGATGAAGCAGTCTTAGACTCTACAGTATTTCATTATGTTATGAATCATCATTAAACATTTTGCTGACTCTCAAATGTCAAATATTCTCTTGTGTCATAAAGAATTTCATTAAACAGCATGGGGGAAAGAACAGAGTAATTTTAGGAAATCTTCCCTTGTGTTCATTATGAACTTTGTTATTTATCTCCCATTCCATTTTCTCCTGGCAACTATGAATGATCTCTGCCTCATCCAAATGGTTCTATTACAATTACAGGTTTATATGTTTAAGCAGAATTTACCTAGTATGAAAAAGTCACTTTCTCAATAGCAACAGTAGTTGTACCAGTAAATTCTACAAGCATATTAAAAAATTAAGATAATGAGAATATCAAGTAATAGTCATCATTGTAGTAATATGCATTCTCAATGACTAAAAAAATCAAACTGACCAAAAAGAAAAAAAAAAAAAAAAAAACACCTCCCTTCACCTTTGGGGACACTTTTTAATGTACTTTGTGAATTTTACTTAACCTGAAGCATTAAGCCTTTTGGGAAGGATTAAAAAACTAGAGTCATAGTTTTCCTAACAAAACTCTGTAATGTAACAGAAAAGAGGGTGGGTATATAAGAAAATTCATAAAAACTTAGAGTGCTGTTCTAGTCTGGAGTTAGTGCATTAGGCATCCTGAAGGTGACATGAAGGCTTACTTTAACAAAGGTGAGAAACAGATGCATTTTTGCAATTTTGCCAATTGCCAGTTTTGATATTCTCTCTGAGCTACCTGTTATGGTAGCTGTTACTTACAAGTGGGTATGCAACACTTGAAATATGCCCAGTGGCTACATTGGGTGAATTAAATTTTAAATATAAAAATGAAAACAAATTAAAGTATTTTTTCTGTCAAGTAAACATTCTTGTTTTGAGTACAACTTCATTTCACATTAACTATCACATTGAATAAGGTTATTGTTGTTGTAGTACACATGTACTTTTTACATTTTTAATACATGACTGTGAGAAAATTTTAAATTTTGACTCATATTTAATTCACTTCTATTGGCAGAGCTGTTCCATATAATAGACTACTTATAAAAATATGGTCTATCTTTTATGATCAAAATATTTTTTCTTAAAGTTTGTTTTATTAAATTTAAAGAAACACACAAGTGATATATTCCTTTTGTAACAAATAAAACTATATAAACACACTACTAAAAAATTTGTCATCTTCTGAAGTGAGCAATTTTACCTGCCAAGATTTTAAACAATTTTCCTGTGTGTTGTAAAAGGATGTGAAGGATACAGAAGCACATACTACTGAAGAATGTCTAGATAGTGAAATAACAGTTAACTTAATGAAGAACAAAACCTTTAATAAAATAGAAGTGCTCATGGCAATTGGTGGAAATATTAATAGGGTAAAAATTCCACTCTAAAATGTTGCTTTTTAAGTTCATTTGTTTACGTTTTATTTGTTTGGCCAATTAGGAGTATACTAAACTACACAGAATTTGCTGATGTGAATATCTCATTTTAATTTTGTTCTTATGGCTTGTTGAATGTGATTTGCTTCTACATTTGCAAGACCAAGGAGAAATTTAAGAGAAAAATACAACTAATTTAAGTCTGCCAAGAATACTGGGTACTTGTGCTAGTTGCTCCCTTTGCAGAGGAAAAAAATAATAGGCATGGTCCTGCCTACATTCTTTGTAAATACTCCTTAAAGAATCAGTCATTCTGCTGAGCAGTCCGAGCCAGGGCGGGAGGGAAACATAAATATAATTAAATAAAAAATACAGAATCAGTCAACACTTTCCCCAAACATGCTTATTATCTACAATGTGTAATTACATTGACTCTTACTGTTAATTTATCTTCACAAGCATGTGCTTAATCTCCAGTATCACATCATTCTTAAGCGATAGAGTAACTTGTTTGCTAGAAGTTTCAGAATACATGACCTTACCCTGGAAAGAAGCATTAAGGCATTGTGTGCCAAAATAAATCAGTGTTGGGGAATGAGAGGGCCTGTTTAAAATACATATTTCCAAACTCCCCTGGGGGACTGTTTGATTTAGTAGATGTATATTTTGGTACTAGAATCTGCATTTACCAATCACACAAAGTTCATTCATGTAACCTCTTCTGTGTAACTTTAAATGATACTATAGAAATACTATTTGAAGAAACTACTAGTGTTTATTTTCTCTTCTTTTAATGACATGTTCTTTTGTTTTTGAAAAAGAGAGCGTAAAACATACTGAGTTTTGGATAAAAATAAGTATATACCAATAATGTCTGGGTGAATTGAGCCGGTGACTTATTTGCGTTATTTCTGCAAAAATGATGATAATAATATGTATCCCACCTCTCTGTAAGACCCAAAAGATAATAAACTGAAAGAACTTTGTATAGTACACTTTTAGTTCAATGGCTGATTTAAATCTGAATATTTTTACATTTTTGTGGGTACTTCTTTTTTCTCTTATCTTGGGTCTGGTATCAGACCCAAGACCCAGAAGTCAGGCTGTGTCCTAACTACATGCCCAACTTCATTTCATGCCAACTGCTTCTTAGCATCAATATGCTAAGGACAGACACACTGACCTGATCTCTGCTTCACAAACACAACCACCCTTTATTCCCTGCCATTCCCAGCTGAGTCATTGTACTTACTGGCTCCATTTGTCTTTCAGGTTGCTGGTAAATACCACCTTCTTAGAAAGACCTTGGCTGAAACTTTTTTCTTAAAAGGTCTACTGAGCCTATGTGAATCTTAGGATTAGGCCTGTTTCCTTCAGAGCACAGTTTTATATTTGTGATTATTTATTCAATCTTAATAATTATTGTAATCAATGTAAATCTTGTAATTATTTATTCAATCCTCCTATGGTCAGATGACAATATTTCTTTTCAGTTTCTCCCTTCAAAGGATGAACCCTATTTCTTTGACCCCTGAATCTGAGCTGATTATATTAGTGAGGTCATCATAGCCTCCAAGGTTCAGGTGGATTCCAGCTGAACACAGCTGCAAGAGTAAAAACCCAGGTAAGACTAGTGGTAAATTGCACAGTCAACCCACAGAATCATGAGGAAGAAAATGGCTATTTTCTTAAGCTGCTAAGGTTCTGAGTGGTTTGTTACATATCAGGAGGTAATTCATACATCAATAGACTGAACTTGTGTGAGCATGGAGAATATCAACTTTAGTTATCCCTCTGTCTGCGGAGCCGAGGACTATGGCACATAGTGAATGCTCAGTAAATACATGTGGGAAATGGTGACTGGATAAAAGCATGGACTGATGAATGCTACCTGCTGGGAAAAGGTGTCAAGGACATTTCAGAGAGATCTGAAAGCTAGATAAGTAATGCTGATGAGGTGAAACATTCCTTGAGTGAACATCCATTGCCATGGTTATCTTTTCCCAAGTAGTCTTAACAAATCTCTCTCCTCAGTGGCTGCTAATTGCTACCACATACATTCAAACTCCTTACCAGAGCAAATGTGATTCTTCAAAAACTTGGCTTCCAGGTATATCTTCAGAAATTCACTGCTACACATCACACATCCTATACCATTTCCATATCATATTATTTGTAATTATGTACAATTTTGAGAAACATTGTGCTTCGAGATTTACAAATATTTGCTGATTTATTCAATTTCTCTAGAACACATTTTCTGTGTTTCTCAGTCTTAGATATTACTCGTCCTTCAAGGCCTATTACTTTCTATTTATTTCTTTATTTTTTAAAATATTTTAAGAGGCAATGTGTATTAGTCTGTTCTTATGCTGTTAATAAAGACATACCTGAAACTGGGTACTTTATAGAAGAGGTTTAAGAGACTCACAGTTCCACGTGGCTGGGGAGGCCTCACAATTATTATGATGGAAGGTGAATGAGGAGTAAAGTCATATCTTACATGGCAGCAGGCAAGAGGGCATGTATGGGGGAAATGATCTCATGAGACTTATTCACTATCACGAGAACAGCACAGGAAAGATCTGCCCTTATGATTCAACTACTTCCCACCAGGTCCCTCCCATGACATGCGGGGATTATTACACTGCAAGGAGATGTTTGGTACACAGAGCCAAATCATATCAGAGATTTGATTGGTTCACAGTTCCACATGGTTGGGGAGGTCTCACAATCATGGCGGAAGGTGAAGGAGGAGCAAAGTCACATCTTACATGGTGGCAGGCAAGCGAGTTTGTGTAGGGGAACTCCCCTTTATAAAATCATCAGATCTGATGAGACTTATTCACTATCACAAGAACATCACAGAAAAGACCTGACCCCATGATTCAATTACCTCCCACTGGGTCCCTCATACAACATGTGGGAATTATGGGAGCTACAGTTCAAGATGAGATTTGGGTGGGGACACAGCCAAGCCATATCACAAGGTATTGTTGTGCTGCCGAGGCTGGACTCAAACTCCTGGCTCAAGTAATCCTCCTCTTCAGCCTCCCAAGTAGCTGAGACTACAGGTGCACTGCCACCATGCCCAGCTCAAAGTCTATTCTTCTTTTATCTCTGATAAGACACATTTACTAAGGCAGGAGGGTAATCTGTACTCTCATGTAATTCTTATATGTACATAGAGTAAATTTCCTAACCATGCTCTTACAGTGAATTGTTAATGCTTATGTTTCTCTCTTTAGACGATGTGATTCCAGAGGAAGGGCATCATGCTTCATTGCTTCACTGCCTTCCTTATCCTTGTCAAGTAGATGCTCACCAGAAACCTTTGTGAAGCAAATAAATAATGCCTAGAAGTAGGTAGGGGAGAAGCATCCAGTTTTCACAGTATCTTTTGTGGGCCTCCAAGTTTATGCATGCTTTGCTTATAGACAGAGTTAAGTTACCATACACAGCAATCCTGAATGTTTTCTGTGATCGTATTTTCACAACTGAAAATGTAAAAAGCTGCAAGCTACTGTATTTCCCATTCTTCCCTCTTACCCTGGAAGATGGACGTAATAAGAGTTTATTATAAGGTTCCCCAGAGACAGAAAAACATGTCAGAAATGAGAAAATGCTCATGGATAATAAGAAAAATCTATTTATAAGCATCATTAATAGAAAAGATTAGATAGTTACAGTCATTATTCTTAAACTCAGTAAGCAAAGACACTGAGTGGGCTGGAGTCCATTTTGCGGTCAGTGAGCAGGTTACAGGTCATGCTGTTCTAATGGACAGAGACCATGTCTGTTTCCAATCCTGACTATGGCATTATGGCGCCACACACTAAGAAAGCTTAATAAATGCTTAATGATGATAAGATACTATCTATTGCATTTGAGGCTATTCGAATTTAAAATAAAAATGCAAATTAGTTTTAGATGCTCACATAAAAAAAAAAGTGTTTTGTAAAACCATCTTTGCTTTAATAAATAATAGCCGAGGAAGAAATACTTTTTCAATATCTTTAAATGTCTACGCCTTGCTTTATAACACCAGATTAAATGCATGGAAAATACTTTGTTGTGCAGGAAAACCTGGGAGGTTGTAACAAATGATGGACAAGTTCTCATTCTTAGGCATTGCCTATAGCTAGAGACTTGCATATTTTTATTGTTATGATGGTATTGATTGTTAAGTCAACAGAAAGCTATCACAAGGGATTGCAAATTTCTATACCAATACTCTGTTCTGTAAGATTAAAATGTCATTACTGAATCACCAACTTTTCCCCCTGCTGTAATATTATTCTCTGTTGATTGCCTGCCTGAGCTGAAATTTGAAACTGTCACCCTCAGACTTGCAAAAGTGATTCAACTTCTCTTATACGGAAAGTGAAATTAAATATTCATTCACGGGCTGCATTTCAAGTTCAAACTGTCTGAAGCTCCTTAAGGCAAGATGTATTTAAGTTGAAATACATTTTTGCTTCATTTCTATGTAGCAAAAATTCAGAATTGCTATCACGGGTGGACAAATCACAAAATAATAATTTATTTTGAACTTTACAAGGGAGAAGAGTTAAGCTTTCTTTCTTTCTTTCTGCCACCCCTCTGCTGTTTCTGGCCTATCCCATTTATCTCCTTTGTCAGGAAAACTGTATGTGTATGTTTGTAGCTGTTGTTTATTGTTTGATTTTTTTGTATGTGTTATGTTTTAGCATTAATCAAGTTGTAAAGCATCGAGGTATTGAATGAAAATACAGTTGTGTCTCTGTCTGCCACGAAGATATAGGATTGCCAGTGGTAACGGTATAAAATGGGTTCAAATCCTCTTAATATACCCGTACTTTGCATTTCCTTTCTTTTTTGTTTCTTCATTTGTTTGTTTGTTTGTTTTTTGAGATGGAGTCTTGCTCTGGCGCTCAGGCTGGGATTCAGTGGTGCGACATTGCCTCACTGCAACCTCCAACTCCCGACTTCAAGCAATTCTCCTGCCTCAGCCTCCTAAGCAGCTGGAACTATAGGCATGTGCCCCCAGGTCCAGATAATTTTTTGTATTTTCAGTAGAGACAGGGTTTCACCGTATTAGCCAGGATGGTCTCAATCTCCTGACCACGTGATCCGCCCACCTTGGCCTCCCAAAGTGCTGGGATTACAGGCATGAGCCACCGTACCCAGCCCTATCTTGTATTTTCTTTGTGTCCTTCTGCAAATTGTTTGACCTCTCTGCCTCCATTTGTTCACAGAGTTGTCATAAGGATCATGTTATTTGATAGAAAGCATTTAAAACAGTTCCTGAAACATGTTACGCCCTAAATAACTATTTCTCTAAATGAGTATTAACTGTTATTTCTACTCATTCATACCAATAACAATTTGTATTTGGAAGAGACCTGATATTTGTGGGGGTTAGGGGAGGAGGGGATGGGGAGCAACTGTTTAATAGATGTGGGATTTCATCAACTGTTTAATAGATGTGGGATTTCATTTGGGGTGACAGAAATATTTTGGGACTAGATGGAGATTGTGGTTGCACAACATTGTTAATGTACTAAATACCACTAATTGTTCACTTTAAAATGATTAATTTTATGTTATGTGGATTTCGCTTCAATAGAGAAGGTATGTAACCCACAAAATATTGTGCTAGTCAGATAACAGACATTGAATTTTTCACTCTTGTGTTGCTCACCAGTAATCATAATACCAAAGAATGGACCATTACTTTGAAACACAGGTGATGCTGAATACATTCGAAAACACATCAAGAACTTCGTAGTCGCTTAATAAAGTTTTCACAAGCGCTGTGACCTTCATTATACAAGGAATCTTAATACTTCAGGGATATTCATTAAAAAAAAAACAAACAAAAACAAAAAAACACCAAATACAGTTACCCAGTACCACACATCACATCAGTTTAATGGATGATTCATTCCTACTATCTTGCACAGTATGACAAGCTGAATAATAGATATACTGATATCCAATCTGTTTTGTGAAAATATGTTTAGGTTTTCAGTGAAGAATTTGAAAGCTACTTTCTTTTGGAAAACTCTTGGGGAGGTAGTAGAGTATGATTGTTACTAGGAATGAGACACACAGTCCCACCTCCTTCATATATAAATTGGTGAACATGAGAAAGCCTTCTCAGGATGTTGTGAAGACTGACTAAAATAATAAACGTAATGAATTTTGAATTCTGCTTGGCATTTAATAAGTATTTATAAAGGCTCCTGTGGAAGAAAGTTTATTATACAATAATGTTGTATGTTGTATTAGACAATGCTGTGATTCTCACAGGCATACACTGTGACTGAACTCTGACTAACTTCCCGCCTCAGCCCAACTACACTGTAAACAGATTTTTGTCCTGATTCTAGGCCTTGTCCTCTCTTTTATTAAAGCATTTACTTTAGAAAACTTGAAATTGTGGAGTCTTTCTCTTATTCTTTAAAATGTCGGTAAATCTTTTCCCAGCCTCTTGCCAATTTTACAACCCAGACAATGTCTTCTTCAAGAACCTGGGAACCATCTTGGAATGTAAACATTGAAGGATCCCAGTCTCTGCGGGAGGTTATCAGCCTAACTTCTTAGATGGGTAGCAATTAGCAAACACAGATGGCCTAGTCAAAGAATAAAAACATTTGCAAACTCAGAAATAACTAAATGAGCTTGACACATCCCATTGATCAACTTCCTTTTTGTAACATCCTCATCCTCCAGAATGTTTCCACAGCCTCACCCCAATCATTAAAAATCCTTTCACCTTTTGTTTTGGTACTTCTTTCTCTCTACTCTATTGCAATAGTCTTTTTTCTTCTTCTTTTTTGGTAGAGACAAGGTCTCATTATATTGTTCAGGCTTGTCTCAAACGCCTGGGCTCAAGAAATCCTCCTAGCTTGGCCCCAAAGCACTGGGACTGCAATCATGAGCCACCACACCTGGCCTGCAATAGTCTTAAATAAAGTCTTCCTTGGCTGTCTAATTTTTTCCAGTGAAATTTTTGCTTTGACGATTCACATAGAGCCAAATTACATCTTCCTACAATTTCATTTTATGTGAAGATTTAAGAAGAAAAATACAACTTAACTGGACATTTAAAACATTTTTCTATGAAAACAAAGATGGATATATCATAGGATAAAATTCAATTTTCACATGCACTTTCAAGGTAAAGAAATTTTAAATGTTTCCAAATAATGGCTGACAAATTTAGTCTAACTTTTCAGGACCCCAGTGATTTTTGGCTTTTATTCTTTTTTTTCTGAGCATAATTCAGCAGAAAAAATTCCTTTCAGGTTTATATGTGGTGAAGCCAACTCAACACTTACACTGAATTATTAGTTATGAATATACATTATTATTTCTATATTTTCTATAAAAGCATTTTTGCTTAACCAATCTACTGCATGGTTAGCATTTTAATGTGCCTCGGTTTAGAACTGAATGAATTATCTACTGCTCAAGAATCTAATAATTTTGTTTTTAATTTCTAAAGCATTTTAAATATACATTTTTAAATATACATTTTAAAAATCTTTTCATTACATCTTCTACTTACAGAGTAGCTATGAATATATATGCAACACTAGACCTTTTGGATGACCCCTGAAATTTTTCACTGAAGTGCTGTTAAAGTTTAATTAGGTGTAAACAACTAGGTAATGTTTGGAAGCCAAGAAATTTGTTGTGGCAATGCTTCCTTTGCTCACTAAAGAAAACTACTCTTTCCACAAATACACGGGACAAATGGTGTCAATGAGGCTTGAAACTGTGATGAGTTTTGAATGTTCCAGTGCCTCTCAACATTCATATCCAAAAAGATTCTTACATTAAAACTGTCACATTAAAAACCCTGAAGTAGTTATGAAACACACAATCACCATAAATTTGAGTATTTCCCTGTATGAATACAAAAATTTTTGTATTTGTTTTGTATTGTAGTTGTTATTAATAAAATTCAAAATAAATTTAATTTATTGAATTTACATTCACATATACTTGGATTAGAATTCTTGCTCCTCCATTTTTTAGTCTGCATGTTCTGGGGCATGTTATTTAACCTCCCTGAATATTAATTGCTTCATCTCTAAAATGTAGATTAAAAAATCACACATACCTCATGGAGTTGTTAGAAAATTCAATGAGATTATTAATGCAAAGCACTTACATAGCGCCTGGAATGTTGCAAGTGCCCAATAAAGGACGATGATTAGGATGGTAGTGGTGCTATCAATTGATCAAGTCATGATAAGTAATCTAGTGTGGATGTTTTTCCTACTCAAATCTCATGTTGAAATGTAATCCTTAATGTTAAAGCTGGGCTTGGTGGGAAGTGATTGGATCATGGAGGTATATTTCTCATGAATATTTTAGTACCATACCTTTGGGATTGTCCTGAAGATAGTGAATGAGTTCTCATGAAATTTGATTCCGTAAATGTGTGTGGCACCTCCCCCGACTCTCTCAGGCTCCTGCTTTTCCCATGTGATATACCTGCTCTCCCTATGCCTTGTGACATGATTGGAAGCTTCCTGAGGACACACCAGAAGTAGAAGCTGCTATGCTTCCTGTACAGCTTGAAGAACCATGAGCCAATTAAACCTCTTTTATTTATAAATTACCTAGTCTCAGGTATTTCTTGACAGCAATGCAATAACGGCCTAATAAAATAACTATTTACCTTTTACCTATTTTTTTTTCAACCTATGACTTTTACCTATGTTTGATGACTTTTAAAATCTACTCTATTTTGTAAAAAAATTAGAGATGAGTTTATCATGAAGTTAATGAAGCTTGACTTTTAAGAATTTTCACTTTTACAGGCCTCATCCTAATTAATATTTACTTCCTTAAATCATGTTTGTATTCACACTTTTACATTTCTTTCTTAAAGTCCTGCAAGACTGACCACATTTAGGTTGGCTTCATCCCTATTTTCCTAAAGAGCTTGTAGAGAAACATATTATACAAAGCAATTAATATATCTAGCAAAATATATATAGATACCTTAGGAATTATATATATACAATAAGAATTCATGAGAAGCGAGCTATTAACAATCGATAAATGGGTTGTGTCAATTATATATAAATGTATTTTATAAAATATGTGATTTTCAAACAATATTAGTTAATGTTCCCTTTGAGAAATTAGAATGAGGAAACTACAATAAAGATAAATTCTAATAGTTACTAGAACTACTTCAAAGAAGGGAAATGAAGATGTTTCTGGCTTTCTGTAGTCCTGAATGAATCTCCATAATACTCCCAGATTCTGTGTGTCAGAGCTTTGCTGTGAACGTCTAGTCGCATTACTTTGTCGGTTTGCCTATTTTTTTTTGAAGTAAAACACACAGACAGACACAAACACAGATTTTAGACTTATCACCAAAAGAAAAATTATTTCATATTGTATATTGTTAATGTGATAGAAAATTCTGTAAAACTGAAACTGTAAATGATTTTAAAAATCTACTCCATTTTGTAAAAAAAAAAAACTAGCAAAAAGACAAATGCACTCATTATTTTTTCTTTCTTTTTTTTTTTTTTTTTTTTTTTGTTTGAGACAAAGTCTCACTCTGTTGCTCAGGCTGGAGTGGAATGGTGCAATCTTAGCTCACTGCAACCTCCACCTCCCTGGCTCAAGTGATCCTCCCAGCTCAGCCTCCCACACAGCTGGGACTGCAGGCACACGCAGATAGTTTTTGTATTTTTTTGTAGAGATGGGGTTTTGCCATGTTGTCCAAGCTGGTCTCAAACTCCAGGGCTCAAGGAATCCACCTGCCTGGATCCCCAAAGTGTGGGGATTACAAGTGTGAGTCACCGTACCAGACCAGGACACATTCTTATATATATTACATAAACAGACTAATCTATTTCTGTTTGCCTATAAAATAACAGATATTTTTTCCTGTCAGTTAGAACATTTTATATGCCAGGGTGAATAAAATGCCATTTTTTCTTGTATCCTTTTATTATTTTTTTTTCAGTAGCAAATGAAAACTTCTACAAAATGTCTGCTATAGTATATGTAACTTTCTTTAAAAATAATTTAAAAATCATACTGTATTATATGTTTAAGATACTTTAATACTTTACATTTCTTTCAAACTACCTGTCCCTAAAAATTGCCACGTTTTACATAATCTTATTTGCTAGCAGTGTTTTTATGCCCTTGCTCTCTACTGAAGACAAAAGAAGACAAAAACTACAGGCCCATCAATCAAAAACAACACAGTCAGCACCAAGTCCAATAATGAAAACCATGATTTCATAAATCATCTTCCACAGGTTGGGGTCATCTTTAAAGAAAAAATCTTATCAGGTGCAGCTGAATATCTTCTTGGTCTTTCATTCTTCAGTTTTTAATAAAACAATAGAATGGCTGTCAGAATACAAATGTGTAACCTTTCTTAAGTAAGAAAAAAAAAAAGCCCGAACTATATCCTGACTGTGCCCTTGAAATAAGTTGAAGTCAAGATATTTTTTCCTCAAAAGGTCCAGCATTCCTTTTTTAACAGTTTGGCAATGAGATAACTTTTTTTTTTTTTCTCTCTCTTACTCCCTTTTCAGATATGTGTGGTTAATTCAATCAAGCGGAGATTAAATTTAAGAACTCAGTTGCAGAAAGCTATTTCCTGGCAGTGACTAACACTGACTGCAAAAGGAGATTTGACATGGCATTTTTGTTTTAGCTGAATCAACAATTCTTGGGTGAATTCTGTTTTGTGACCCCGAGTCCACATCCACATATTAGGAAGTAAAATAAGTAGCTTGTAATGACTGGGTAGATTCAGACTGAATGGAGATTTATCTCTTTAAAAATATGAACTCTATATTTGCAAACCTGGTTAAATATGTCTGAGTAAAATAAGGTTTGATTAGGCATACACAGTACTGTATACCTAATCAAAGTTTCCAAATTGATTTTGCTAAGACATCGCTGCCTGGCATATCTATCCAAGTCCCTAATGTAATCCAATAAAATCTATTTTTTGGACTTGAATTAGCCACACATATTGGGACATTCACCTTGTTGCAAAGACATAGACCTGGTTTGTATAAAATAAAATTCATTTAGCAGTAGTATTGAGACATGGTGCAGGTTCATGTCCTTATATGTAGACAGAGAATGGCAGTGTGTCTAAATAACAAATCATTTTGAGTTTAAAAATTAATGAATGGGAAAATGGAGTGAATTAAAAAAAAAAAAAGACAGACATGCAAAATAGGTTGCTGAGTGTAAGTAGGAGATGCCTTAGGCAACAATTTATGTTAAAAAATTTAAGTATATTATAACGAATTTGGAAATTCAACGCCAAAGGAGTTTATTCTTTGGGTGTGCTTTTGCAGCTGACATGAGAAAACCTTTTGCTTTAGCAAAGCTCCCATTGTCTTATTTAGTAAGCATTCTGGATACCTCTATTCAGAAGAGGTTGCTATTTGCAGGCATTTTGAATTCTTACCAATTTTCTGCCTGCTATATAATGTAAAAGCAATGAATGGCTACACTGCATCGTTCACACTTTCAACTATATGTGATTATCTGGTCCACTGGTCTACTGTAGTGTATTTCTGAATTGAATTGAAGATAAACCCGTAATAGTCCATTTCATACAAAGACATTTGTCTCAGTTTAAATTCAGGGCCCACATATCTACTTATTTCCATTCTGTTTTATAAGTGTGGTGTTTTCATCATCATAAAATCATATTAGCTCCCTGATTATACCTGGAATTCTGCAAGTGCTGTGAGAGCACTACCAGTCTCATTTCTGGTTCTTTAGCATCTACTTTAAAATAAATAACATAGTGACTAAATAAAGAACAAAGGTTCAGAAAGGAGTTGTGGGGAATTTTCCTCAAGATACTTTATTATGTCCAGTTTTGCCTAAACAAAAGGATTTCTATAGGTTATCAAGCTACTCACATTAACCTTGCTTTGTTCACACAAACACTTGTTATATTTGAATGAAAAATAAAAATATAATGGGTGTTTGAACAAATTCAAGTTTATTATTCAATCAGACAGCATTACTTAAATGTTTAGTAACTGTATGTGAATCAGTTAAACTTATTTGTACAACTAATCAAATTTATTATTATAATATTCTTGAGATAATCTGATTTTCAAAAAGAAGTTCCAAACGATAAAAACATGATATCATATTGGTAAAATTTTTAAAAATAAAACAATTATCTCATATTGTTTAAAAAATCATAACATCGTACATAGTTAGAAATTATACTCCTGAGCAGCAGTAATGCTTTTATTTGGTATAAAAATTAGTAACCAGAAGCAAATACAGTAAAATGTTAATATCTGCTAGGTCCATGTAGTACGGACATAGATATTTCATTTTTCTCCATACTGGAAATCTTTCATAATTATAAAAGGAAAAACAGAACATACAATTTAACAAGAATGTAAATAATTAGTAAAATTTATAGAAAAATTATGATTATGTAGAAGAATTGTAAACATGTTTCGTACAGATGCAAATTTGTTGTTTCTTCTTAATAAAACTAATTTAGAAACCTTTCTCAAATGAATTTCAAGTATGTGAGCTACGCAAGTTTTTTTGAGAATATGAGATCACCACCTGAATTTCTTTTTGTGTTTTTATACAAAGGTGGATGACTTTACCACATTTACAAGTTTACAAGAGAACATCTTTCTCCCACACCCATTGGCCTTGCTGTCACTGAAAATGAAATATTTTATTTTCAGAGTTTCTTCTTAACACCATTTGAAATACTTCAACTTGAAAAGAAATTATTGTCTCATCTAACTTTTTTTATTAATTCTCATCAACATGGAAATTGTGTAATAATTCAATGTAATTTCATTTTCCTCAGAAGTACTATTCAGTAGATAAAACATGTTAGGTTTAGAAGTCAAGAGTCTACTGAATGCCTATGATACCCGATAGATACAACTGGCAAACTTATTAAGACAATCACTTATATAGTAGTTCAAGATTATTACTGGATCTTTCTAGTAAAGCTATAATATTACTCAATATTGCTAATACTATCAATAATAATCTTAGAAGTTTGGCCTTCATTTTTATGTTATTCTATCATGCTATGTAAACACAGAAAAGCCAAAATGTTACTGTAAGGCTTTGATATCTGCACTCTAATATGTATTAACTAAATCTAAAAAAATTTTATATATAGGCCAAATTAGAAAAGTTCTGAAATAAAACATATTTGTAAAGGATGAACACAGAATAATAAGACAGTGTAGCATAGTTTATCATTTTTCTATATATTCTTTGTGATCAATTCAGTATTTTGACTAATGGATCCAATTATTGTTTAGACTATCCACTATCTTGTCTTTAAGCATTTGACTACACGCCTAAAATTGACAATCTGCCACCCTCCAAAAAGAAAACCATCCCAGATCTTTCTCTGTCTCCCTCTCTCTCTCTTTCTCTCTGTGTCTACGTGTGTGTGTGCTTGCATGAGTCATTTTATCTCTCCTGAATATAATCAAATTTGTCCTCCTCATCAAAACCTTTAGCGCCTATCTCAATTAAGAATATCTTTCCTGTTAATTTTTTAATACATCTATGGCGAGTGTCACGTGGTTTATAATTAATTTAAATGCTATTTGCTATAACAAGAGTTCCCAAACTACTGAAAATCAGATCTAATAACATCCATTTGTTTAGTATTTTCTGTGACTGCTTTCCTGTTACAATGGCAAGATTGAGTAGTTGCCAGAGACCTTAGGAAGCCAGCAAGACTTGAAACATCTAGGCCAGTAGACAAGAAATTTGCCCATACATGGCAAACTATATATGGGATATTTCTAGTATCTTTATGTAAAGTTACTTTTTCAGGTAAAATACAATATAAACTTAAGAATAATTTTTAAAAATTTATATTTTGCACACGAACTCAAAGTATTTGTCATTGTTCCAGGGACATATTGGACACTTTGTAACTGACCGATGTATTAAGTCATTGCAGAGCAAGAAATCCATTTATGGTATAAACTGTACCTCCTCTAAGCTTGATCACTTTAGCTTAAGAGATCACCAGAACACTACACATTTGGGTTGCATAATTGTGAGATTAAAGATAGCTTTGAGGACTTTTGATAGTAATTAAGCTTTTAGCTTTTCCAATCAAACAGGCATTCTAAGACATTTCTGCAATTTAAAAACAACAACAACAACAAAACTTGCTATCAGGGACAATATACACTGTGTTCTTCACAGACCCTCTTAAAAGCTCATGTGCAATTCCTACCACAATTCAGCAATCAAGAAAAAACATGTCTTGGAATGAATTACGGTTTTCTTTATAAGATAATGAAAACTTCTCAATCCATTGCCTTTCCCTTCTAAACTTGGCCTTCAGGAAACCCAGAACTAAGATTTAAGCTCTACTTTAATAGCGAATCTTAAATTTCCTTTCCTGTCATGTACTCCATACTTTTAATAAACAATTCTTGATTTTTTTCCTCTTAATGGTTTTACATCTTTTAAAATTTTGTGCTACAATAAACTTATTTTTGAAATTGGCATGATAGAAAAACAATGAATGTTTGCATGAATTAATAAATGAATAAATGAAAAAATGTGCCCCCACATTCTGCCATCCATTACTCTCAACAAAATGAATGGATATGTTCTATCCATCCTGTGTTAGTTCTTTCCTTCATTGCTATAAAGAAATACCTGAGATTGGGTAATTCATAAAGAAAAGTGGTTCAACTGGCTCATGGTTCTGCAGGCTGTACAAGAGGCATGGCTCCAACATCTGCTCAGTCTGGGGAGGCTATGGGGAGCTTTTACTCATGGCAGAAGGCAAAGCAAGAACTTACATGTCACATGGCAAAAACAGGAGGGAGAGAGGAGGGAAGGTGCCATACACTTTCAAACAACCAGATCCCATGTGAATTCAGAGCAATAGCTTACTTACTACCAGGAGGATGGTGCCAAGCCATTCATGAGGGATCCACCCCCTATGATTCAAACACCTCCCACCAAGCCCCGCCTACAATACTGGGGGTTAGATTTCAACATGAGATTTGGACAGGCACAAATATCCAATCCCTATTTTTCTGAACCATCAATAAAGTCACAATAAGACAATACTTCTAAAAGTTTCAAAAGTGAAATTTAGAAATAATAGCTGATTTTTTACCCTAAGTTGCAAACTCCTCCTTCTCGATAAAATTTGGATTTGAATATTATGAAAGCACACTTTTTTTATGGGCAAGGTAGGGCTGATAAGCAAGGATTAAAATGATATACTTTGGAAGATTCAAATATTTTGTTAGTTTATTTACCCTCTAGGGATAAACCAATGAGAAAATGCCTGAGGTTTTGAAGTTATATTCAGGGGTAATATAAATTTACTTTAAACATATGTGGGGTGGTGGTAATAAGTTTGACTTACTATACTCCAAAATCTCTGGACTGCAGTGCTGTTGTTGGGAGGAGTAAGGGGATTCAATGGGCAAGGAATTTTAAAACTTTTTGAGTAAAAGGGACCAAAACCCAAATGCATGAATTAACACCAGGGCAAATTGCTGTATTGGAACACAGTGTTTCCAAGAAAAGCCCAAGGGCATAATAGTGCAAAAAGATCTCTGAACTAAAACTGTTTTAAATAAAGAAAATCTAGTCTGGTGTACCAGATACAACATACAATTTTCTCCGGATTCATGCGGAAAGACTAGTTTCTGATATAGTTTATATTCGAGGCTGGGAACTACTGTGGATGTGGCCACACAGAAATAATAGTGCATTTTGGAAAGTTAACTGAACACATGAGCTGTATAAAGTTAGGCTGGTTATCTCCACTGGCAGTGCTTTGATATCCTATTCTGAAAAACAGTGGTGATAACAGAGCATTCCTTTAGGGTTCTGTAAGGATTAAATAAATTAATGTACAAAAATCCTTTAAAAAAAAGATACCTAGTAAGACCTATATTAGCAATTGTTTATTATTATTATAACCAATCAGTACAGATATATATATATATATATATATATATATATATAGAGAGAGAGAGAGAGAGAGAGAGAGAGAGAGAGAGAGAAAGAGTTAAATTCATCATTAATCAGGTTATGCACAAACTGGTAATAGGAAATGGGCAAAAGTTTAATGATGATCAAACTGACCATCAACGGAAAGAGGCAGACGAGCACTCTTTATAACCCCAGGCCTGCTTCTAGTTAGCAGTATGCCCTTGGGTAAACCACTTAGAGCTTCTGAGTCTCAACTTTCATATATGAAAAATAAATGAGTTAGTCTAGAGAATCCCTAAGGTCATTGTGGCCCTAAGATTTTATGAGTCTATGACTCGTCTTAGAGTGTGCATGTCATATATTCAGATCTTGGCTAGGCCCTAGGAGAGACACAGACAACACACAGGCCAGTTCCCTTCCCTGCCAGAGGTTATGATCCTGATATGAAGAAAGAATTTTTTTACCCACATTTGCATGACACAGTAACATTCTCAATTATATAAGCTTTGTAAAGCATTTTTCTGATTTTGTAGACCAAAGCAGCTCTCGGCCACTGGCAAATATTGTGAGCCAGGATGACTAGCTCCACAGACTTTGAGCTTCTCTTCTTACTCGACTGGTTGATGGCAGTCCTATTAAAACAGAATCTACACTTTCATATTTTACTGACAAGGGATTACACTAAATAAACTTTTTGACTGACGTGTGTTTTCTATTACTCAGATTGTTCTTTTCTGCCAAAGCAGCAATCCAAATACGTGTAGGACAAAAAACTGAGCAGCCCTTGTCCTCTCCTGACTGTGAGCAATGATGAGAAGGAACACTGTGCCTCAGTGCTCTCCGAGTGCTGCAGGGTTCTTTGTGGCTTAAATGCCCTTTACGTCTTTTCCCTACCTTCAATACTATCATTATTTTTAGCATCTTTTCTTCTGAACTTCTTAAACTGATAGTAGTGTGGTAATAAAACGTCGGTGTCAACAGACTTTCCTGAATTTGTATTAAATGTGCATACAATGATTTTTCCCCCCTATTTCATTTGCTTTGGAATTCACAATTGTCCTGTAATTCCTTAGGTCTTCCTTTCTAGTAATAGAAGAAAACAGTGATTCAAATTTGAACTAAATGAATTTACTTTTATTCATAATACTGTGAGGGAGATATGATTGGGTGGGAAGTTGTCTTTTTTCCTGCATTACTGCAATTTCCTGCAGTAGTTCTGCAGATCAACTTGCAGGTTCAAAGCCACGTGAAAACCCGTGATGCAAAGCCATTTCCCTGGGAACAGACATGCTTCATTTCAATGCTTGTTGCCTTTAAAATTCATCTATTGAATATCTGATTATTTAGCTGATCCTTTCCAATGGTGGAATCTTCAAATCCTGTGTATTCACAGGATAAATTCTTAACTCTGGACTTTATGTATGCCTCAGGGCTTATCAAGTCCATAATAGAAGCACTATGAACCATAAATGGGGTATTTGCTTCACAGTAATTGAACCATATGATGCTTTGTGTTTAGGTATCTTATGTCTTAATTCATACCCGATTTTAAAAGGGCCTGTTTCTGTGACATCGGGAAACCCTTGTCTTCTAGGACAGAGGAGAATGAAATGCTTCATGATTAATGACACTATCTAAATACCGGCAGAAGCTGGTGAGCTCTTGCAAAGGAGGCATGTTTGACTGTATTCTGCCCAAGACAACAGCTCATTAGGCAATATTTTCCCCATTAATGCTTAGTATTAAACACTGAATGAAAGACTAAATATCATACGGAAAAACAAATTGAAAACAGCACAGTAGGGTCTAGGGTAGGCAGCCAACAGCCTCCCCTTCATTTGGAAGACAGCTTGCATACCTATTCCAAAGATTAATGAGCAATCAGTTCTAAATTAAGCCAAGACCTGCATTTAAATCTTTTTTTCCCTCTGTTGAAAGCATGGCTATGAGTTACACTAACTGAGATAAAATACAGTATTAGCCTTTCCATGTGTTGTATAATGTGGTTAGAAACATGAAAGATTGTTTCTGAAACATTTCCTTCACATTTTTTCATCATTTATTTTCCTGCACAATTTGAAAGGAAATGGGCCGTGATGAGGTCGGTAGTTCCTGCCACATGATGCAGAATCTTGCTCTCTGTCAGTCACTCAAAAAACAGTCACCACTTTGAAGATGGAATAAGAAAACTGCTTTTATGAACATCACAGATCCTATCATAGGTAGCTAACACAGAATTTCAATTTTATGAAAACTGTCAAAAGAAACTACCTTTCAGTAGAAGCACAGATACTGTTATAGTGCGTGAAAATATGGAAGATTCTGCTATATTGCTGAAGCCTCAGGACACTGATAACAACCGTGGTATGTGTTATGGTGAGATATATTATATACACAGAGAGGCTTGGTTTAACAAACCATGTGATTCAATCCTCAAACTGCAAAACTGTTTCAAGAGGAATTCAGTTGGTTAGAGGGCTTACTTTAGAAAAATTTGACATAGGATACAACAATTCACAAAACAAAAACAATATTTAGGGATCCTTAATCTGGGTCTCTCTAACCTTAGTATATCTATGAAAGAACTGTGTACACACCTAATTTTTAATACATGATTCTGTTTGTGTGTGCATATATATACATTATCGTGAAATATATTTTCATTAAATTCTGAAAGAGAAATTTGATAACACACTTTAAAGAATCATTGCTATACTCCAGCCTGAGTGACAAAGTGAGACCCTGTCTCAAAAAAAAGCGTGTATATATAAAATATATATAATATATGTAATATATAATATATGTAACATATAATATATGTAACATATATAATACATAATATATACACACATATATTACATAAAGTAGTCAATTTTCCTCCTTTGACTATACTTTAAAAATTACCTAAGGAACTTTTTAAAAAATACCAATATAGAAAACCCTTCCACAGCTCAATTAAATCACAATATCAAGGGGTAAAATCAAGGCACGGCATTTGTTTTAAAAAATCTTGTATCTTAAAATAATACATGAATAGGAACCAAAATAAGTGACAAAGACAAAAAGACATTACATTTTCATATGGAAAAGGGGAATCTGATGTAAATGGAAGATCTCTTGGAAAGATTTGACCAAGACTTCAAGTTAAGAATTGTGTAGCTTTCAGTATGAAGAAAATAGATTAAGTAATTTCAAAATTGAATAAGAAAGACAATTACAACAATTTTTTTGAAACAACTGTCACATAACTTAGGCATATCAGTGGGAGGTTGAATGGTGTTCCCCCAAAAGATGTGTTTGTGTCCAAATTCTTGGACTTGTGAGTTTGACTTCACCTGGAAGAACAGTCTTTGCAAATATGGTTTAAGAGATGAGGTCATGGTGGTTTATTTGAGAGAGCCCTAAGTCCAATGGGAAGTGTCTTAGGAAAGGACACACAGAAAATAATGAGGCTCTGTGACCATGGAGATAGAGAGAGTGATGCAGCCACAAGCCAAGGGGCATGTGGAACCAAGAAGATCTGCAAGAGACACGGAGTGGAATCTCCCCTAAAAACTTTGGAGGAAGTGGGGTCCCTCGATTTCAGATTTCTTGTCTCCAGAGGTAGGAGAGAAAAAAAATGTATGTTTTTTGTTGTTGTTGTTGTTTTTCAATGTCACCATGCTTATGATAATACGCTACAGTCACAGGAAACTGACACAGTATCTTATTCTTATTTGTCTGCTAGCAGACAATATAGTATCATAACATTAGCATAGTTTGCTGGATTGAAATTACAGTCTCTGAAGAGCACACACTGCATTTCTTTTACTTGCAGGGTGTTGCTTCAAAATGATTTTAAAGCAAGTCTTGTTCAAGGTGAATTCATAGCAATTTGTTCAAGAAAGAATCATCAGCATTCTTGAAAGTTCAATCATCTCATTTGCTCTTCCTGAATCATTACCTTTATGTGAAATGCTGTGTCCTCCTCCTCCTCCTCAATCTTCATTACTATCACCATCAAAATATACAATTACAATTACATAGAATTTCCACTATTCCAGCATACTATATGAGAATATTTATTTAATAATGGGAGCAACCCTACAGAATAGGCACTATTATGACCATTTTACAGATGAGGAACTGAAAAGCAGAGCTTGAGAAATTTGCTCAAAGTTGAAGTAAAGAAAGGAAGATAATATGAGAAAAATAAACCACCAAATGGTAATATTGTTACAGATGATGACAATATTTCATTCATTCACATAGCATATAATGTGTGTCTTCTGAACATAGTTTCTTCACCAAACGAAGATTCAGATGAATTTAACATATATATATGCACACACACACACACACACACGTATGTATACAGATACTACTATGTGCACCATGATTCAGTGGAAGAATGCATATACAGGCTGCTCTATAGGAGTTGGCAGGGGAGGGTGGAGTGTAGCATCAGGAAAAAAGCATAATGAGGGGTGAGAAGAGATTAAGGATGATTTTTAAAATTATTATGATTACCATTATCACATAGAAGATAATTGGATCAAGTAATTTCTATGCAGACACAGAGGGAAAAAACTATGCATTATAGAAAATAATTTTGTTATGATTTTTATAAATTTAAACTTTTGAAAAATACTTAAACATAAAATAATTTCTATAACAGAAAGTTTTGTAATAGGTTATATACTTCATAAGTTCAGTGTCTACCAGTGAAGGCTTGATCAATATTCAGAGGTAATCAAGGTCATCATCACTCATTATGAGGTGGTGCTAAATGATATTTAGAGTGCTTGGTCTTCAGCCCTCAGATGGAGAAGTGAGGGAAATAAAATAAATAAATAGTGGGAATGGGCTTTAATGAGTTCATGATTAATTTTTCTTTTTGCCACGATTAGCTTTCATACTCATTTGTCACAAACTATTTGCAGGAATTATTCAGTTAAAATCAAATATATTGAAAGTAATAAAAAAGTTGAAAGTATTTTCTGTATGAAAACTCTTTATAACTTAATAATCATATGAAATGGCTATTAATTTCCTTTGATATGTATTCTGTTTGTATCAGAATTTTTGCTTTGCTCTTTTGTTGTACCTATATCTTTATTCTGCCGTGTAAGACTGGAATTTTATTCTTGTTAATATTGTGTCTTGACATTTTAATGTGTAATTACAGAACAGGTAACCAGCATCCTTTCTGCTGAAGAAATCTGGAAAGGGTACTGACAAACCTGGCAAATTTCAAGACCTGTTTCAAACTCTCACTTTTTTCAGCTAAATGGGAGTGTTAATAATAACATACTTTGGACTTACAAAATTATATGGAGAAATCTGTAAATATAGAGCTATTGCAAGATAACCCAAAGAAAGAAGAACAGAATTAAAATATATTAGTGCATCCCGTTCCCACACATGATAATTCAGCATTTGTTGAGAAAAAGGACTAAGGTAGTTATATTAGCTTTCTAGCAAAGCAAACACAAGCCAATATGTTGCCGTTTATCATAATGTATTTTGGGAAGTCAAAAAGTAGAGACATTTCATTCATAAAATGGGGAGTATCATTTTAAATCCAACATTTGTAGGTACCTCTGCTATCCTGAAATTATAGCCATCTTTGCTCCTATTTCAATATATCTTGCAATATTCTGCAATATTCTGATGAAATCATTGTCTATTAAAAATCTTCAGTGATGTGTGTGCATGTGTGTGTGTGTGTGTGTGAGAGAGAGAGAGAGAGAGAGAGCGCATGAACATGTGCTTGTATGCCTCAGGAGAAAAATCTTAGAATCTCACAGGTTGGTGTCACTACTAATCTGTGGTTCTAACCTCAGCTGAATACTCCTCAGAATTGCCAGACACTACTTTCAGTTCTCCCTTGTCACTCTCATTTTCCTTCTCTACAGTGGCAATTTTACAACTTCTCCACTCTCTTTAACTCCTGATCTCCATCAGTGTCTCTCCAACTCTTAAAAGGTCAGGTCAATTCTGGGAAGCAGATGTCATCAGTGAAGCATTCCCCCAGTTTACCACCTCTTTACAGTCCTCCAGGATTCCTGAGTTATTCTTTCTGCTTTCATGTGTTTAGAGTTAGCACTGGCCAGTCTCCTGCCAGTCCTAGCCCCTCCACATGTGTTCAGCATCCAATTTCCTCTTCCCTTCCCAGGAACTAAATACTCAATTATATCTCCTTTATTCCCTCTTCAATGTTTTCTTCTTTTCTGAAACTCTTCCATCAGCATTTACACTTGTCCAAATCTTTTTCCATCTCAAAACAAAGCAAAAAGGAAAACAAAACAAAACAAACAAACAAACAACAAAAGTCCTTTATTTTTAGCCCGCTTACTTATTCTTGCTTTTAAATGCCAAATTTCTTGAAAACATTTGTCTACATTGAATGCCTCTAACTTTGTATGTCTCATTAAAATTTCAAGCTGTTAAAATGTGGCTTCTTCCCAGAGCATACATTCTAGTGCACTTCAGCCATTTTATTTGCATCTTCCAAGAATACTTAAAAAATCAGCGTGCCCAAAATGAAGCTTGTCGTCTCTTTCAAATTCCCCAGCTTTCACCTTGTTGTCTAAGCTAAGACAACATAAGTTCTTGACTTTATTCTTTTCCTTAGCTCACGCAATTTAATCCTGACATTATAGCTCTTAAATGGTGTTTAAATCCTTCCATTTATTTACATCTACGCTGTACAGCTGTTCCTTTTCAACACACTTACTGCACTTTTTCAGTGGACATTGATCTGATTCCCCCAATAGAAGGAACCATGACTATCTTATTCTTTGCTATATTCTTAGGGATGAGTTCCAGGTTTGGACATGATTGATGCTCAATAAAAATAAATATTAGTTTTGTGTGTAAAACCAAGTTTCCATTTTTATCAAGAAGGGGAGAATGCTTCCACAAACAGGAGTCTTTCTGTTGCAAGCCCTTTAGAGAAGAAATAATGCTATTTATTTTAATTTGAGCTGAATGAGCACAAAGGAAGAACACCTGAGGTTTGAGTTATAAATGCTGTATAAAGTGACTGTGATCTTGTGGTGTTAATAAAACACGAGAATAAGAGTATTGAGTCATGGGCAAATATTTTGATTAACCATTTTGTCAGAAGAGGAAAGTCTCAACTCAAAGTTCAGAAATTTTGCTCAACTAAAATGTTTGAAAATCATGGCAGTCTTGGCCGGGCGCGGTGGCTCACGCCTGTAATCCCAGCACTTTGGGAGGCCGAGACGGGCGGATCACAAGGTCAGGAGATCGAGACCCCGGTGAAACCCCGTCTCTACTAAAAATACAAAAAATTAGCCGGGCGCGGTTGTGGGCGCCTGTAGTCCCAGCTACTCGGGAGGCTGAGGCAGGAGAATGGCGTGAACCCGGGAGGCGGAGCTTGCAGTGAGCCGAGATCGCGCCACTGCACTCCAGCCTGGGCGACAGAGCGAGACTCCGTCTCAAAAAAAAAAAAAAAAAAAAAAAAAAAAAAAAAATCATGGCAGTCTTAAAATCCATGTATTTATTTTTACTTATACAATGCTTTGAAATCTCTCTCTCTCTCTCTGGAGTGCATAGCTTCACAATTCCCTCTAGATCACAAATATTTGTCAGTTAACCATAATTTGTCTTTTTATGTGTACTTAGGAAGAGATTAATTCTCACTGCATTGGGAGTGAATATACAAGACACTTTGATATCCTGGTTTTGCCCTGCTAGAGTAAAAAATATGTGAAACATAACAATTTCAAATTCATTATGAAGTTACTATATTACCAGCAAGAATATCTCAAAGTGGCCTAAATTTAACTTTAAAAAAAAATAAGAACTCTGTAAATAAGAGAACCTTGTATGTTAAATTACTTATACATGATGAACCTACACAATATATTTGATGCAAGCAAAAGTGCATAAAAGTACTGTGAGCGTATCATTAGATTTGCACTACTACCATAGTGATAGAAAAAGCCATTCCATGCTTGGTTGAGCTAAATATTAGCAGGTAGGCCACAAAGTGGCTATGGGGTTAGAATAGTAATGTTTTGGTGATTTCTACAGTCCTGGGCCTCCTTTGTGTTGAGATATGAAAACCAACTACCACCTAACCTCTGCAAAAGCTTTCCATAAAACTATCATTCTTATTGTACACTTCTCGGGGAAGATACCTGATTATATAAAACTTATGTTTTAGCTTTTATCTATCTTTCTATGTTATAATAATTCCCAAATTACTGTAAGTAAGTGTCAGGGTGAAATATAGCTGGTCACCTTTTTTTAAATTCAAGTTGTCAAAATAAAAAAAAAAAAGAAAAATTTCAGACCAGAAAATGTCACATCATTTTTCCCTAAATTAAAAGATAGAAGTATCTCATCTCTCTTTGAATTCATCACTTTGTGTGGTAGATATAAATCTTCCCTACTACTCTGACCTACAGGTGATTAATGTTTTCTTTCTCTGTATTCATCTTTGCCTTTTCCTTTTAATTTGTATCAAACAGGTAATACTATTAAGGTCCTTATGTGAACATACTTCTGATGCATCAAAATAGAAAGTGCAGTCTTCTAAAGAACTTTTTTGGGTTTTTTGGACTGCTTAATATATTTTGTGCTAAAGAGGTTCTGTATGGCTGAAACTACATAAGGAAAAGTTGTTACCTTTAAAAATGTTTAAATATGACTTGACACAGTGGCCCAAAATGTGTAAGGAAGTCAAAGAAAAAAAGAAAGTATAAAGGGACAGGTCACTACCTAAAGATAAATTATCAGTTGGGCACAGTGGCTCATGCCTGTAATCGCAGCACTCTGGGAGGCCGAGGCAGGCAGATCACTTGAGGTCAGGAGTTCAAGACCAGCCTGGGGAACATGGCAAAATCCCGTCTCTACTAAAAATCCAAAAATTAGCTGGGCATGGTGGTATATGTCTGTAATTCCAGCTACTTGGGATGCTGAGGCAGGAGAATTGCTTGAACCCGGAAGGCAGAGGTTGCAGTGAATCAGGATCACGCCACTGCACTCCAGCCTGGGCAGGTGACAGAGCAAGGCTCTGTCTCAAAAAAAAAAAAAAAAAAAAAAAAGACAAATTATCAAAGACATCATCATGTATACATTGATCAAGTATACATAAACATCCATATTTGTCACTGAGTACATACTAATAGAAATCAAATTAAAGTAGTTGTGCTGATGATTTATTGTGGGATAGTCTCTACAGTGAAGGAGGTGAAGATGTTGTTAGAAGGAAAACAAACTCAATTATACAAACAGTAAATAATATATTGTTAAAGGGTGACAACCCTGAATAAACAGCTTTTTATTTTCCTTCTGCAATTTCAGCATCTCTCAGATGACTAGAATTAGAAATATAAAAACAGAAATGGCAGAGGAAGTGAAAGTGTGGTCCCTTTGGAGCTAGCTTTATAATTTCCGAAAGATCCACCCCCTCGCTCTGTTATATTGGGCAATGAAAACTCTCAGCAGTTCGCTTCACAGGGGAGTCTTCCATTACCGACTTGGCATTCCTCCTCCGCAATACAAGGTCACTCAATTATCCTCTCTTCAGATGCCAGCCCCACAGAAGGAAACTGCTCTACCGAGGAAGCTCCCCGTGATAGTGCAATTGTACAAACAGAAACAAAGTACTGGCATCTTGCTAAAATGTGTTTTCCCAAGCAACTGAAGTGTAATTTTAGTCGTACAGTATCAACTACTAAACTACACATAAAATGTGAGGGCCTAGTCAAAAGGAAACAATCTTTTTTCGTTCTAAGCCAGTCATACCTTTTGTATTACTGTGTGAAATATCATTTATTTAAGTCAGAGTAACCTATCCATGAACAAGGAAAATCCATTTAGAAAGTATTACTTGAGCACAGCAATTGCGAGCACAATTCTCTTAAAAGGATAGGCAGGAAGAATAGGACAATGCCTCCTTTTTTATTTTAAACAGTAGAACCGCACTGATTTACAAGCTTATAAGAGCTGCAAAACTCTTACTGAGAGTTATAAACTTCTTTTTCCTCTTGAATTTGTCCAAATGAATGCATCACTCTACTATTCACTTGGATAGGTTTGTAAGAATGAATGTGTGTTTTTAAAAAATAACCTCTTATTACTCAATTAATTATCAAAGTAGTAGAAAATTCACCTAGGAAACCACTTTTAAACTTTGAGTGGTACCCTTCTCTACTCTTCTCTAGCAAAGTCTTATGGGGATTGATTGCTCCACAGTATACCTCCTTTAATCTCCTCTAACTGCTGTTGACCTATCTCTGCCATTCCTCTCCAAGTATATAATAAATCAAATGCATTTTACATGAAAAATGAAGTAATTACTCAGTGAATCCAATGGCTAATTGCACATAAAGGCCTCTGGGAAATATAGGACAAATCAGTGTCAGATTTCAAAAGACAGAAAGGAAGTTGAAGTTAATAACTCTCAAATACTGACAGGTTGAAAAGGACTTGAAATGCGCCATCTCTTCAGACACGAACTGATTCCCCACTTAAGGGAATTGAAAAATTCTAGCTATACGCACCTTCTTTATGCCAATAATAGTACTAACAACTAAGAAAATAGAATCTATTGCACTAAAGTGAACTATTTTGGAGGGAAAACTGAAACTGCCTTTTATTACTATTTGTATGAAGTCTTTGAACAGCAAAATGGTCTGTGTCTCTTTCCTTTTGTTTGTGTGTTGGTAGAGTCATATTTGTTCCAAAAACTAATAACTAAACTATTTGTTTAGATGTAATGAAATCTGATTGCCTCTAGAATGTTGAATAAAAACATATTGGAATTAAATATTCTGCAGTCTCTTTTTATTACAAGAAGTCCATTTGAAAGTTTTGTTTTTTTTTTTTTTTCCTGTTTGCAAAAGTATCTGATAGCTCGCACTGATTTGTTTTGCCTCTTGCTTCTTATATCTCTTTTATATGGCAGGTAGTATGTATCTATGACATAAAAGATGATAAATACCACAGTTACAGAATAAAGGTATAAAGCAAAATGTTCCTCATACAGATCAATATCACCTGAACACAAGATAGTATTGTGTACTAGAAGGAGTTATATCACTACACTGTAAAAAAAAAACCCTTAATTTGTTGCAGAAAAAAAATAATAATTTTTTTTCTAGGAATTTAATGATCCACAACTTTTATGATGAATTAAAATCATAAATACACATACAACACATTTACATCATGCATCATGAACACACACATGCATACATCTCTCTCTCCCTGCATACATAGTTGTTATATTGATATTTTGTATTATAAATCACTATTACTGGAGTTTATTAAGAAATAATATCTCTACTTCCAATTTCAAACAAAAATGCAGGTTTTCATTTCCTTTTAAGCTCCTCCTACTTTTTTCTAATATGACCTAGGGTTCTGAAGGTATTTTTGTCTGCAGAAAGAAATTATAAATACTGTCAGAGCAGGAGAAGATATGTGTTTGTGGCAAGGATTCCCAGTGGCCAACCTTTCAAACTTCATTATTTTTAGACAGTGTGTGGCTTATCTCCTGAAACATGAAAACTTAACGCTGACTTGGTAACATTTTACCTCCCTTTTACTGCCGTGCTTTGAGTGTTAGATATCTATTCATTGAGCTAAATTACGTCCGTAGTTACACCTTTATTTTGAGATTCTTATCTCCGTGTCCTCTATCAAGGGTCTTTATGTTATCTTTTTTTATTCTTAACAGAACTATGACATTAAATAGGAAAAGATAATAGGTCTCCTATCCTTCATCAATCTAGTATCACAGTAAGTCTAAACAAATGCTATTTACAATTAGGACAATCCTCAATATACATTAGTGATGCCTGTGTCCATGTATCTGTTGATCCAATGAAAACATAAACATATGATTAATATCAGCAACATAGCTTTTTTCTCTTTTCTTACCAGCAAGTAAGATGATAGTAAGAAAAGAAGATGTTTTACCCAGTTGAATAGCAGGACTACATCCATTGCTGATGTTGGTTGCATTATAATTGTGAGGAGTTTGTCTAGGGAGAACACTAACTGCTGAAATATACAACAAATCTGTTTCTATTCTGAAGCATTTGCACACCTTTGTGTGCAACTCGCCGACTTTTACTACTGATTTCCTCCTATTTCCTCAGGCCAGGCCATGATTCTGGGTGAAAAAAGGATTCTGTGTTTTGTTTTTTAAATCATCCATTGTGTTTTTCCCATACTTATTATCATGACAGTGCTGCAGTGTCTTAAGAGAAAGGATTTTTGAAATAACTTGAAATGATTAAAAAGTGTTGGAGGTAAAAAAAAAAAAAATCATTTTTTGTTTTAAACATTTTCTGTACCTTTGATTCTTTTTGTCTCCTGCTTCTTTGGTAATATTGGTTCTATCAGACTCAGGTTGCGATAAGACCTGCTAGTCTAAAGAACAAAAGACAAATGAGAACTTTCTGATAATAGATAGCGCCACTTTTGCATTTATTTTGAGACTGGGAAGATGCATCGCTTTATTCCTATCAAGTACAAGAAAACAACTGTCTTTATCCCCACTTAATCACAATGGATTGCCACGGTGTACTTATTAATAGTTATATATGGAAAGCTGGTTAAAAATCATTGTTCTCAATCTGGAGATCGCAAGCACTGTTGTGAACATCAAGGCAGAATATTAAAACAAATGGATAGTATGTTATAAAAGTCTCGAGAAACAATTTTCTTGTTATGATATGCACCAATTTCATTCACTTCAGATTCTTTACTATTAAAAATCTAATCTAAAGGAAGAAAAGCCTCAACTAAATTTTAAGGATTCTTCTAAGCAATATTGATTATGCTTTGAACTACGCTTTAAATTGTTTGGGGTGGTCCATTCTCTAAATACATAAAATGCAAGAGGGCGCTTGGACAAACCAGGGAAAAACATTTATTTGAAGCTCTAAATAAAAGTCATTTTAAAATACTGTTCATACATTGTACTACTGCATTAAAATAAATCTGTGCATTAGATTTTAAGGTAGAATTCCATTGAATGATTATTAATCAACAGTAGCACAAATGGAATTTAGACATATGCTACATACTTGCATTAACTTAAATTCTCTTGGCTGCGATTTTCTCTCCTATAAGTTGAGGAGAATATCTATACATCTCTATTTGTTATTTGCATTCTAAGACGTTATTTGTGTTCTGATTGTGTTTTGGTTTTGTTTGAGAGACAGGGTTTTGCTCTTTTGCCCAGGCTGGAATGCAATGGCACAATCACAGCTCATGGCAGCCTCAATCCAGGGCTCAAGTGGTCCTCCTACCTTAGCCTCCTAAATAGCTGGGACTAATTACAGGCAGGTATCACCATGTCCAGCTATTTTTTTAGTATTTTTTTCTTTTTAGAGACAGGGTCTCACTAGATTGCTCAAGCTGGTCTCAAACTTCTAGGCTGAAGCAATCCTCCTGCCTTGGCCTCCCAAAGTATCAAGATTACAGGCATGAGCCTTGCATTTACTTTGTAAGGTGGAAATGCTTAAACCACATCTTTATGCTTAAACTTTCCCCATGGGTCAATCAGCATAGAATCTGTCTAAATAAGGATTGGAAAACATTTACAAATAGATCAGAATGTTTTAATATGTAAGACACTAAAAATGAACTCTAAATGGGGAAGCAAAAATTAAATATTTAAACAAAAATTCTTGGCAATGAATTGAAATGCTATTTTATTGTCAAAATACATATTCGATTACTTTCTGTTTGTTTTGTTTTGTTTTGTGACGGAGTCTTTCTCTGTCACTAGGCTGGAGTGCAGAGACCTGATCTCGGCTCACTGCAACCTCTGCCTCCTGGCTTCAAGCTATTCTCCTGCTCAGCCTCCCGAGTAGCTGGGACTACAGGCACATGCCTCGCTAATTTTTGCATTTTCGGTAGAGACGGGGTTTCACTTTGGGAGGCCAAGACTGCCAGATCGCAAGATTAATTTTATTTTTTTTAATCACTTACTTCCATGTCTTAGTAGCCATTCTCCTTGGTCTTTTCTTTCTACCTGTTATTAGTGACTGCCTGTTGTAGCACTTTGGCACAGTATTATAGTATTTTAGACTAAGTGACAACATTAGAACTCATAATTTCTAAAAAATGGCTTAACCAAGGGTGAGATGTAGCAGTTTAAAGATATGCATGACTCAAACTATCTCTGAAGAAGTTAAAAGGTCATCTTATGGTCTTAGCAACACATCTTTCTGTGGGTTGAGGAAGCCACTTATGTGCTCACACTGGGTGGAACTCTGGCAGTTCAGTGCTGTTGGGATTGAGGGCTTCTGGACTGATGTTATTTCCAGCAGAAAAGCATAACACTGGAGCTTCACTTGAAATGATGGTGAAAGGGAACCAGCTGTTTCCAGATAATCATGGGTATGTTCCAGACTATTAATATATTCCTTTGTAGAAACTTTAAAGAAAAGTCATTTTAAGATACTGTTCATACATTGTACTAATGCGTTAGTTCATTAGATTTTAAGGTAGATTGTCTGCTTTTCTATTCTCTCATATTAAACCACTGCACCCCTTTCTATATGTCATGGTTGATATATTTTAGTTAAATATTAAGGATATATAAAAATAACTGGAAAGGGCAAAACTATTTGTAGATCATCATAAATTAACAAATTATTTTTGTATTTAACTATGAGTTATTTTGAGAGGAAAATTTTAAAATAAAAATCATTGTTCCTTGGATCCTAAGATTCTTTGTTAGCTAGCTCTTAAGACATTAGTCAGTTAATCCTGAGGACATTCAAATTAATGATTGAAGTCTACAAAATAGACATGATATAATAGTTGTCTGAAATAAACAAAAACCATTGTTAAATAAGAAAACATACTTGCAAACAGTATGCTGAAGCTGATTTCTTTTATATTTATATCTACATCTATTCATTTAAAAATCTTAAAGATGCACACTACCGAGAAAAGGGCAGTTACGGAACATTTTTATTTTCACTTGTATTTTCAAATCATCTAACTGTCCTTCCAACCTCCATAAACATATGGCCCACACTGAACTCCCAAAGGCAGCCGATCACATTAAAATTGGATTAGATGAAATAAAATGAGTTGACTTTTTTGTTCTTTCTATGTCTTTAGATATAAAAAATAACACTATGAAATAACATCATGGCAGCATATATACTTCCTTTGTTTTTATTCCATTATCTTCCTTACTATAGCTTTTAGAAGTGGTATTTTCATTAATGCATATCGAGATTTCAACTTTAGAGAGTAAACCAAATAAATTCACAACTGAAAGTGTAGCTAGCCCCAACTCTACTATGTCACACTGATATAACAATGTAACTTAGAAGGTAGCAGATGTTCTCTAGGACTAAAAGTCAGGAAAACTTTTTGTAAAGAGTCAGAAGAATGTGAAAACTCTAGTTTTATAAGGATGGATTGTTTTCAGTTGTTTCTTTTTAAAGTTATTGTCTTAGTTCAGGCTGCTATAACAAAGTACTGTAGACTAGGTGGCTTATAAACAACTGAAATTTATTTCTCACAGTTCTGAAGGCTGAAAGTCTGAGATCAAGGGGCCAGTGTAGTCGTGTTCTGGTGAGGGTTCTTTTAGTTTGCAGAATGCTGACTTATCTTTGTATCCTCATGTGGCAGAAAGAGGGCAAGACAGCTCTCAGGGGTCCCTTCTATAAGTATATTTATCCCACTCATGAGGGCGCCTTAAGATATAATTAATTCTTGAAGATCCCACCTCCTAATTCCACCACATTGGAGATTAGGGTTTCAACACATAAATTTGGGAGGACACAAACATTCAGTTCATAGAAGATGGCTTAATTCAATTTTTATTGTATGTTTCTTTTTCTTTCTCTTTCCTACACACATTTTTCTTTAAGTTATGACTGTAGTTACACACATTCTTATAAGAACTATGCGAACTGGTGACTTCGAATAACTGTCTAATGAATGTAGTATACATCAAGGCCGACAACCTTTATTAGTACCTTTAGGAATATGGGAAGCATAATCTGTTGTTAGAGATTCTGAAATTCATAACAAATTCAAAAATAGCTCTTGTCAAGTGTGACACAAGCTATAGTTATTAATACCTGGCAGTCATATTTTATTATAAAATGGTGACTCACCTTTTTTCCTCAATTTATTATGTAAAAATACACCTGGCTCCCAAAGTATTAAATGGTTCTGTAATAAAGAAGTGTTACTGAGTCCTTTGATCCAAACCTGCTTGATTGTTCGTGTATAAGTGGCATGAATAGAAACTAAGTCAGTGAACCACTAAAATTTTGACATTCTGATTAGTAAAAATAATAATAATAATAATAATAATAATAATAATAATAATAATGTACCAGAACAATATTTAAATTATATTCTTCATAACATGAAACATTAGAAAACGGAAAGTAAATGAAACAGTAAATTACATGTTAAGTAAATGTTTCTAAACATTTTCTGAGTATTCCCATTTCTTTTGCAGCTACTTACCAATAGGTCGGGAGTTATACACGGAATAAAATGTTCTCTTTTAACCAATGTGAATTTTTTTTTAAAAAAAGGAACTGAGTATCACTGCAACTTCTTTAAGTCTAAAATATCTTACTATGGCACCAAATATTCTTGTTAAATGTCTCTTAGAATTACAAGCTAATAGGTCGGCTACATTTACTAGCTGTGCTTAATTCTACTCAATCCGCCGCTAACTACCAGGTGTGAGAAAAGCAATAGCAGGAATAATCCCAACTACAACAATTTATACCACTTTATATATAAAGTATCATTTTGTTTTGAATTGCCACGTTCCAGAATTTCTTACTAAACTGGATTGATTATGAATGTAACACATGAAAATGTGCCCTTTACCAGCTGGAAAGCAGACATTATGCTTATTATGCTTCCTGGAGGATCCTAGACTCAAGAGACTTGAAGCTCAAAAATCCCTCTTCTTTTATGCTCATCTAATTAAAACATTACTCAGGAAGGGCTCTGGTTGACACTGCTTAGGTAACATGCTCTCCAATTTTTCAAGAATCATGATATCATCATTGGCAGTCCCCGCTATAACTACAGAGTTGAAATAGGAGTTTGATGGAGCACTTCTCTCCAATAATATGATGCTAGTCACCAGAAAGAAGAAAGTTTCGAAGACTAAACCAGAAATATCCACTATAAAGTGTTTTTGAATGACTCTTGCTATATTTGTAATACCATTAAAATGAGGAAATCAGTTATCAAATGCTATCTTAAAGATCACATGTGTGTCTGCTTCTCTGCCCCTCTTCCCCACCACCTACAGATTATCTGTTAAGTTTAAAAAGCAATTTTTCCATTAATATCTCAATTGATTATTTATACCACCTCATACGGTTGTAGGAAAAGTATTACTTCTATATTATAAATAATGTGTTCTTTGAGTTTATAAGGTGAGTTATTTAAGGTCTTAAACCTCAGGGAGTACACAGCTAAAGCTCAAAAGTGGATCTTCTGATTCCTTGACCAATGCTCTTCCTTTTATACCATGCAGGTGTGAATATAATAACAACAACAACAAAAATATT
Organism: Macaca mulatta; assembly: GCF_049350105.2. Lineage (NCBI taxonomy): Eukaryota > Metazoa > Chordata > Mammalia > Primates > Cercopithecidae > Macaca > Macaca mulatta. Next base: position 60,951,971 of record NC_133422.1, read on the forward strand.
CAAAATAACCAGGTATTGGAGTAATCATTTGGTACCATCTTTTAAACATTAAAAGTAAACTTAATTTGTTGCACTTTTAGAAATTTTTTGTTGTGTTCTTATTTCATATCTTCTAAATGTTTCCTATATATTTTAATATTCAATTGTCACATGTCTGTGAGGAAAACATGACTCAATGTGGCTTTTTCTGCTAGGTACAAATGAAGAAAGTCTTGATATTTTGTATTTTCAAGATAACACAAATACAAATGATCAAGAATAACTTGGAGAAATTAGAAAATTGTTAACTGAATTCTGCAAACATTTTCAAATGAATAGATATAGCTTCTGAAAATTGGATGAATGGAATATTTTGAAAATGTATATGCTAAATGAATACAGTACTGATTTCAAATTATGAAGCCACACTTTTATATCATCACAGAATATGTACCCAAATAGTTATAAGCAGAAGTTGAAATGAGTGGGCATTTAAAAGCAGATATGACACCAATTTTATCAATATATAAATAGACAAGTTGAAGAATAAAAAATAAAAATTGCAGATTTGCATTCAACTCATGAGTTTCCAATGACTCAGTCAATGAATTTTGGAGCTAAAAGCTCCCAAAATATTTTTTGAAATCCCTTGTGGGTACAACATGGCATTATTAAAACTCTAAGTGTACATGAATTTGCTTATTTATCTTTCAACACTGCTGTTTTGACACATAGACCTCAATTTTGGAAAGGATGAGGATAACTGAATGCGTAGCTATCAAGTATGTGTTTGTGGGAATGCCAGAAGCATGCTCAGGTATTTCTAATTATCTGCCTTGATGCGAACCGCTAGTTGCATTGTATACACTGATCATGAGCACCCGAGTCTTCAGGGCTCATTAGTCAGCCAATGATGCATTACGCTCAGTGAGTGTTCAACACTGGGTTACTCTTTCTAGATGTAAGATCTGGATTGAAGTAAACCCGAAATCTATATCGTCCGTATTAACTATTTAATTAGTATATATTTTACATAATTGGTATACATATTTTGATGTATATAATAAATAGGTAAAAGAAATAGGCTCAGTTGATATATTATGTAGCATAAAAGGCCTACAGAGAAGATAACATCTAAACAGAAATCCTACACAAAATAAAGGAGTTTGATATGCAGATAACTGAGCCAAGAGCATTTCAGAAAGAATTTGCTTTGCAAGTTTGAAGAATAAAAGAAAGCCTGTAGTGCTGGAGCAGAGGGAAATGTGGGAGACATGTGGGGTGATGAGGTCAAGGAAAGAACCTGGGGCTAAATTACAAAGAGCTTTCTAGACTGTTAAGAAGGCTTTAGTGTTTACTCTGTGAAGATTAACACAGAAGTCATTCAAACAGTTATTTTAATTAAAATAAATATTTAATTCAGGACACATTTGATCAGTGAGTAAGTCACTAAATAGGAAGTCTTCCAGCTTTGGTAGTTTAGTGACCAAAGTGAGTTAAGCATTTTTGTTACATGTTCATCTTAAAAGCCACTAGTAAAAGTTTCATTAAACTCCAAACGGACCCTCAAAGTTGTTTATTGTGAATTGTTCCTAGGCAAAAGTCAGTTTACTTTTCCTTTTATCTTTTTATGTTTTTAAGGCCACTGAAAAACCAAAAATTCATTACAGGAAAACAAAAAGGTAAAATACGTTTTTCTTTACCCTTCTCATTAGAGTTACCTTGGTAGCCTAGTTCAGTGACAAAGATACTCTTAAAAAGTCTTTCATGCTAGTGATGTTCAGATGATACAAATCTTTCACTTATATTTTCATTAATTACTGCTTTGCACTTTTGGTTTCTGCATATTATTCATGGAAATAGAAAGAAAGGTGATGGACTAACAATTAAAATATGTATACAGAAAGCAATTAAGACTGGGGAAACATCTACAAAAATAAATATCACAGGAAGGCAATGATTTAATACTTTTCAATACCTTTTTATAGACAAATGTTCAATAACCATTGTCCACAACTGGAAAGTTCAAGGAAATTATTTCACTAGAATGGTGTCTTTTACTGAATTACATTTCCCTATTCTTCAATATTCACATCTCCTGGTGTAATGCAATGTGATGGTCAGGATTCTCCAGAAAAACAGAACCAACAGGACATATATACATATTGGAAGCTCACAAGTCCCAAATCTGCACAGCAAGCTGGCAGGCTGGGGACTCAGGGAAGGGCTGCAATTTGAGTCCAAAGGAAGTGTGTTGGCAGAATTCCCTCTTCCTTGTTGGAGGTCAATCTTTTTTTTTTTTTTTTTTTTTTTTATTAAAATCTTCAACTGATTGAATAAGGCTCACTCAAATGATGGAGAGTGATCTGCATTACCTAAAATCTACTAATTGAAATGTTAATTGCATCTAAGTAATGTTTAATCAAATATCTGGGTACTTTGCCTAGCCAATTGACACGTAACTATCATACATAGGATGAAGACCATTATAGGTTGGGATGGAATGTGTTTTTCCTTAGGGAGTGTTAAGAGTCTAGTCTCAGTAAAATATTTGACAGAAGATTTTTCTTCAGTGAGAAACGTAATTTTAAATATGATGTCTTATTCTAGAACAATTAAAATAGAAACAAAACTTTAAAATAAATTATATATACACATGTCTATACTAATCTATATTTCTAACATAGTCTCTCATGATTCTAAAACCATTACAGAAAATAGAAGCAAAAATGTACAACAAAATATATCTACATATATATTTATATATTGCAATATTTAACTAATATGGTCATAGAAGATTTTAAAATTAAAATTTTTATCCCTCTTAATTCAAACTTCTCAGAAAAATAGTTTACATCCACTGCCTTCACCTCTTTAATAATATTCACTCAAAATCTTACTACAATCTACTGGAACTACCTTCATTGAAATTACCATTTACATCTTGATATGGTTTGGCTGTGTCCCCACCCAAATCTCATTTTGGATTGTATTTCCCATAATCCCCATGTGTCATGGGAGGGACTCAGAAGAAAGTAATTGAATCATGGGTGTGGTTACCACCATGTTGCTGTTCTCATGATAGTGAATGAGGTCTCATGAGATCTGATAGTTTTATAAGGGCTTTTCCCCCCTTTTGCTTTGCACTTTTTGCTGCCACCATGTGAAAAAGGACATGTTTGCTTCCCCTTCTGCTGTGCTTGTAAGTTTCCAGAGGCTTCCCCAGCCATGCTGAACTATGTGTCAATTACACATAAATTACCTAATCTCAGGTTTCGCAGCATAAGAATGAACTAACACACATCTTTATAACTAATGAACACTTTTCAGTCTTCTTTGTTTTATAAACTCCTTTTTCTTGCCACTCAACATATCTTCTCAAAGCCCATGATCTTCTTAATCTCCTTCATGGGTTTTTTATTTTCTGATCATTCCAGGATTTTGCAGATTCTCTCCTCTCTCCACACAAATTCCAAAGTCTGTATTATTCACATAGAAAGATTTAAGGTTCCTATTTATGTAAAAAAAATTACTTTTCATCTTCTGAATATCCCCAGATATCTCACAAAGTAATATCCAAGCCTTTTGCCTGGTGTCCAAGACCCTCTGGTACAGAGCCTTAGCTTTATCCCCTTTCTGATTTGCATGGCACATTGATCACTACATTGTATCTTCATGCAGATTGGGTTATTTCTCTTTTTCCTATCTCGTGACTTGCTTCACACTCTCTAACCTTTGGCCTGTCCTACTGTCCTCAACAGTAAGACTTAATTCGTATGGAACCTCCTTAGGCATCCTTCCAAAGAGCCACAATCTCAGGTGTGTTATATGTCTCTTCCTAGCTTTGTAAGAAATAAAATAAATAAATAAAAATTAGGGCATACCTCGACCAGGAACGTGTCCCCTTTTTTGTATTACAAAACACTCCATATAAAGTGTATGGCATTGAAATAAGCTCTATATCAAAGCACAAAAGCCTAAAGAAAGATATTTATTACATACAAGTGTTTTAATCTAGATAATATAAGAGCCTTATAATTTAAAAAGACCTATTACGTTGACATTTTATATAAAAAGATACCATTTTTCTAAAACTGACCCATTGATTTGTAAGTATTAAATAGGCCAGGCACGGTGGCTCGTACCTGTAATCCCAGCAGTTTGGGAGGCTGAGGCAGGTGGATCACCTGAGCTTGGGAGTTCAAGAGAAGCCTGACCAACATGGAGAAACTCTGTCTCTACTAAAAATACAAAATTTGCCAGGCGTGATGGTATGTGCCTGTAATCCCAGCTACTCAGGAGGCTGAGGCAGGAGAATCGCTTGAACCGGGAGGCGGAGGCTGCGGTGAGTCAAGATCGTACCATTGCACTCCAGCCTTGGCAACAAGTGCAAAATTCCATCTCAAAAAATAATAATAATAAATAAATAAAAATAAAAATAAATAATAATTTACCATAATGAGTAAGGTATTTTTGTAATAAATGTAAATTACTCTATGTAAATTGGAAAATTCTTTTAAAAATTGGTGTATAATACAGTATTTAATAATTGGAAATACTTTCTTAGGTCACTGAAGTTAGCTGGCAAAAATTGCAGAATTGATTGGACACTTAGAAATATCAACTGTAACTCAAAATTTTATTGTTGGGGAAATTAATACTCAAGAGTGTGATTTACCCTGACTTTTATAAAAGCATTGGTATTTTGAGTGCAATTATAGGCTGTTTTGGTAAATGTATGTTTCTGAAGTGGTTTCTAGACCAACTAAATCAGAATCTTTACATGGAGCCTTAAATACTTTTTAGACAAGCATCCTTTGATAGACTGCAAATACAATCATAATTGCCCATCCTACTCTAGAATCATTTTTTTTTTTAGTTTTTTAATTTTTTGCATTTTTTCTGGGCAGCTTCTCCCATCAATACATAGAGTCTGTATACTTACACGTTGTAACCTGGTAAGATTGTGACATGCTTTGAAGCCACAGAATGTGGAAGGCAAAATAAAATTGTTTCAGTTCTGAGCCTAGGATTCAGGAGGCCTTTTCCACGGTCACTCTGACTCCAGAAACCCGGAAGGGCTGCCATGTGAGCAAGCCTAAACCAGCCTATGAGATAATAACAGACATGTGGCCTAGTAGCTCTGTCATCTCAGCCAACAGAAAACTAACAAGAGATGTGAGTGAGGGTTATCTTAACGCAACCATCCCCTAGTCAATCCGCCATAATACTGGGAGCTCAGACATGGCTGGAAGAATCACTGAGCTCAATCATAGAGCTCAGACATGGCTGGAAGAATCACTGAGCTGAGCTCAGCCCAAGTTGCTGATCCACAGAATGTGAAGCTAAACAAATTGTTATTGCTTTAAATCATGGAGTATTGGGTTTTTGGTTTGTTTATTTTGTTCTGTTTTTACACAGTAATACATAACTGATAAACATCCTTATGTTATTTTTGTAAACACAAAAAGCTTAACATTTACAATTTTTTTTTTTTTTTTCAAGACATGGTCTTGCTGTGTCACCCAGGCTGCAGTGCAGTAGTGGAATCAAGCTCACTGCAGCCTTGACTTCCGGGGCTCAAGCCATGCTCCTACCTCAGCCTCCTGAGTAGCTGAGATTGCAGGCCTGTACCACCATGCCAAGCTATTTTTTAATTTTTGCTTTTTTGTAGAGACAGGGTTTCACTATGTTGCCCAGGTTGTTCTTGAACTCCTGGGCTCAAGAAATCCTCCCGCCTCAGGTGCCAAAGTGCTGCGATTACAAGCGTGAGCCACTGTTCCTGGCCCAAAGTTTAGAATGTTAATGACTGATTGCTAAATAATCTTCTAAATAAAACTGAGCAATAATACATTGAATTTGGGGGGAAAAGAGGCAATTTATACACATGTACACATTCATGAAGGAACTACTGAAAAGCAAATTGAAGGCTCATATAAATATATAATGGTGTAGTGCTGCTTTTGTAAACAGTAATTTTAATAAGAAATTAAATTTTATCATAATCACAAATCAAACTTTCAGTTCTGTTCATGTAAGTTAAAGATAACTTGTGCTGCATGAACAACATAAGCAGAAATTTTGTTAGTAAGCTTGTTTTACATAGCAACTAAATTTTAAAGGTTTCTCAAAAGCTCTCAAGGATAATTTTACATTAGATGCCACCCAGGACACAATTAAAATTTTATGTACACTTATGCTGACAGTTGTCAGAAAATGCCTTGAGAACTTTGCATACTTTTCTTTCTGTATAAGAGTAATTAATACAGATTCCCAGAAGGGTATGTAGTGTACAAAAGTAACTGGTGGCTCCCTTTGGGCAGATTTTAACTGCATTATACCTTAGATATACAATAAACCATTAGTGGTAATTAAAATTCATTTTGTATCAGTGATAAGCTAAGGGATCATTAAAGGTCATGACTTTGTCCTTAATTATTTGGGTTTTTGTTTTTATTTAATTAGATCCATTTAATGAGTCTTTGGTTGCAGTGTGACTCTAAATTGAGCAACACACCTTGAAGGGCCACATCTTTGACAGCCTTAGCTGCTCATTCATAATCTAATGGAGTTAACTTATTGCACTTCACACACCAGATTAGGTTAATGAATTATCTTAGGAAAGCAGACTGGATTTTGTTACAAGTTTTGTCTAGATTTAGTAGAATTCAATTTAATTCAACTAATGATGTACATTAAACAAATTCCTCTGAAGAATCCCTTTCTCCTTCTAACTATAAACTACACTTATCCATTTCTCTAATAGCTATAAAAGACTGAAGGGAAGTTGCAAAATGGGGCACTCCCTCTTTATACAGACAAAGTTCCAACATTCTTTCAGATAGCACAAAAATCATTTAAGGTTTCTCTGTGGAAGTGCCATTGTTCTTTTCTAAAATAATGTAAGGTAGAGAAACCTCCAGTTGTTAAGAGTAATGAGAGTATATTCATTTATTAGCGTTGTCATACAAAACTACCACACACGAGGAAGCTTAAAACAACATAAATTTATTCTTTCAAATTTCTGAGGGTTAGAAGCACAATATCAAGGTGTCAGCATGAAGATACTCACTCTAAAGGGTCTAGGAAAAAAAATATTCCTTGCCTCTTCTAATTGTCAGTGGTTTCTGGTGTTGCTTGGCTTCTGACAGCCTAATTTCCATCTATGCCTCTGTTTTTACATGACCATCTTCTCTGTGTGTTTCTGTGGCTTCATATAGTGTACTGCTCTGTCTCTCTACTCTTCCAAGAGTATGGCATTGGATTTACGGACCACTCTAACCCAGTGTAACCTCATCTTAACCAATTACTTCCGCAAATATCCTGTTTCCAAATAACAGGGCCACATTCTGAGGTTCCAAACGGGCATGAATTTCGGGTGGAAACTCTTCGACACTACAGAGTAGATACTCAGTTATAGACAAATCACTGAAAGCATTCTGAAAATGTACTCCTGCATCTACTCAGAGAATCAGAGAAGTTCCTTGGAGTTTTGTTTATCTGTAAATTGATTACTATTTTCCTTATCTGTAATTGGTGAGTAGTTTTCCTCCTCTGTAAATTAATGAGGCTCTTTCAATTTTTAGTTCCTACAATGTTTGTTTGTATTTAAAAGGCTTGCACATATAGATAAAATGAGTTAAGGAAAAGCCTTGGGAGATCTGTGTAAAACAGCAGATGAGAAGCCTTTAAAGGAGACGATGTGAATATTTTTGGTGGGTTTAGACTAATAATCATTTTTACCATAAATTATACCATTTCTATCTTAATTATGTAAAGTGCTCTATGAAATATACAACAGAACATTTCCACTAGTGACCTAATGACACCAGACTGCAAAATTAGGTTTGACCAGTAGAATATACCAATAAAGTATGTTATAGTTACTTTAATGTATTGACTTGACGAGGCTATAGCACCCAGTTATGTAATCAGACTCCAATCTAGGTGTTGTTGTGAAGGTGTTTTATAGACATTCATATCTATAATTTGTTGAATTTAAGTAAAGAAGGTTGCCCTTACTAATGTGGGTGGGCCTTGCCCAATCAGTTGAGGGTCTTAAAATCAAAAAACTAAAATTTTCAGGGAAAGAAGAAATTCTACTCTCAGGCTATGACAGCAACTACTGCATGAGTTTCCAGCTGCCGGCCTGCCCTATCCACTTTGGACTTGCCAGCTCCTACAATCGTGTGAGCCTATTCCTTAAAATAAATATCCTTATGTATATCTGTGTGTGTGTATTTAAATATTAAAGTAACATTTTTATATGTATCTCTCTCCCATTGGTTCTGATTCTGTGGAGAACCCTATACAACTATTATGTATCCATCATAATGAGAAATAAACTTTTTTTTTTAAAGGTGAGCCACAGAGTCATCATAATAAAGGAAATTTTTAATATTTATAACTTTCAAATTAATATATGTGTGTAGAAAGTCATATGGTCATAAAATGCAACTTTCCTTAGAAGAAATACACAAATATAATTATAATGGAGTGTTAATCAAAATATCTTTACTTTTCAATAATTTTATGTTTTTTTTTCTTTTTACTCCATTGTACATTCTCATTAACATAATGCTCTTCTTGAGGAAGAGATATTAAATAATATCAAATCAGTTGCACATTAGATGAAAATCACTGACACATTATTGTTTCATATCACTAGTAGAATGAAATAATCAGCAATGTGTATAACCTGCACCCCAGATTTAGAGAAAATAGTTATATGAGTAAAATGACGGCTGGGCACGGTGGCTCACGCCTGCAATCCCAGCACTTTGGGAGGCTGAGGCAGGTGGATCACGAGGCCAGGAGATCGAGACCATCCTGGCTAACACGGTGAAACCTCCTACTAAATATACACAAAAATTAGCTAGGTGTGGTGGCACACTCCTGTAACCCCAGCTGCTTGGGAGGCTGAGACAGGAGAATCGCTTGCACCCAGGAGGTTGAGGTTACAGTGAGTTGGGATTGTGCCACTGCACTCCAGCCTGGGCAACAGAGTGAGACTCTGTCTCAAAAAAAAAAAAAAAAAAAAAAAAAGATTAAGTAATACAAAATTTAATCTGTTCAATTAGTAAAATTCTTTCCAGTTTCAGAAGTGAATATTCACCACTGTAAGGAAATTAAAGAGGGAATACAGAAAAGTCAATTGAAATAAACATATTTAAAAAGACACCTCTTAAAAACCCAATCTTTCAAACACCATGCAGTATAAACAAATAAGTAAGAAAAAGAAATTATAGAAATGAAACATAGTGGCACTGCGCTACAAGAGTTTTGTCTCTAAGCAAAAGTCATGGAGACTGAAATTACCCTTGGATCACGTTTTGTGAGGCATTCTGGAAATGAACATAATGGGGACACAGCCAACTCCCATCACACCTGCAATTGGTGCTCACCTCTAGAGGGGCATCTACTGAGTCCGAACAGCTCCTTACTGCCCAGTGGTTGAATATACGTAAGTTCCAGACAGTAATGCCTTGACTCCATTGTTTACAGATACAGAATTAGAAATGTACCAAAATTGAATAATTTTCTTCCTATCTGATATAGATAAACTTTATACTTACAATATACAGGACTTTTGATGCCTTATTTAAAGAGCAGCAAGCTCCCATGACTACAGGGACTGGATCTCTCTATTTTGCTAATGTTTCCCTACTTCCTATCACTCTTTTTCAGTCCAGGATTATATTACCAGGAAAAACTTCATAATGAACTTTTACCTATTTCCTAAATTGAATGAAAAGGTACACTTACAATGTCGACTAAGAACATGCCTAATTCTTATATGAACTTCAGAACTTACCAAACATACTCAATTAACTTCAGTAATGGTGGTTTTACACAAACACACACATTCATATGACACATATATCTGAAAGTGATGCAGGCCACGCAGGTGAGCCGCAGAATTGGAGCTTAGGCCGTGAGGGTTCTTGTTTTTTGCCCAGGAAATAATTCAAGAAAGAGCCAGTGGTGTTAGGAATCTTTTATTGAATGATATTGCTTCTAGTAGAGTAGTGCTACCTCATAGGCAGTTCACCCAGAGATGGCTACCTGTGGGCTGTTGACAACTGTATTTGCAGGCTCTTGCAATTATATACAAATTAAGGAGCAGTTTAAATGTAAATTGAAGGACAGTTTATTTAGAACTTTCTATGAAAGGAGAGGTAATTTCCAGGTTGTTGCCATGGCATTTGTAAACTGTCATGAGATTGATGCTCCCATCAGTGTGTCTTATGCTAATTAACAATTAGAGCAGCTAGGGATTGCTTTCCTCTCCATGTTGTTTCAGCCAGTTTCTTCATTTTACCCTGCCTGGACCAGATCTTGTTTTAGTCAGCAGGGTTGTGAACAGAAAACAAGTCTTGCAGTTCTCCTACCTCAAAAGGGCAAACTCATTTTTATTCAGGCTGATCTAATATTACTTGGCCAGTTTGAATAACAGACTGTTTAGTGTAAATACAGATCGGATATAAAAATGGTTCAAGCAAACGTAGATGTCCTTTAAATTTTTGGTACCCTAAGACTATATGATTACATTGAATAAGAAAAACAAGGTATTTTTAATTTCCTTTATTTGATTTGCATGTTAATTCCCATTAAGTTTGTTTTATTGGTCACTAAGTGAACCAGAATAAACATTCTGATACTGATAAACCTATCTCTAGGTTTTTATTCTCTGTTAAATAAATTCAAAATAGAAACATACCAAATGAGTTAATAAAATATTTCAAGATATGTAATAAAAATCAGGCTGTTTTAATTATATTATGGCATGTCAATTTTGCTTCCATATCTGATAAAATTTGTCTTTTACATTTTTACAAATTATATACTTATTGTCATACACAGTAATGTGTCAATGACAGACCACATATATAACTATGATCTCATAACATTACAATGGCACTTGAAAATTCCTATCACCTAGTGATGTTTTAACCATGATAACATTGTAGTTCAATGCCTTATTCAACTGTTTGTGATGATGTTGGCATAAAAAACTCTACCAGTTTATTAAAAGTATAGCACATACACTTATTTACAGTAGGTAGTACTTGATAATGATAATAATCTACTTTGTGACTGGTTTATGTATTCACTATGCTATACCTTTTATCTTTATTTTTTATTTTATTTTATTTTATTAATTAATTTATTTATTTTGAGATGGAGTCTCCCTCTGTTGCCCAGGCTGGAGTGCAGTGGCGCATCTGGGCTCACTGCAAGCTCCACCTCCCATTCTCCTGCCTCAGCCTCACAAGTAGCTGGGACTACAGGCGCGCACCACCATGCCTGGCTAATTTTTTCTATTTTTTTTTTTTTTTTTTTTTTTTTAGTAGGGACGGGGTTTCACCGTGTTAGCCAGGGTGGTCTTGATCTCCTGACCTCGTGATCTGCCCGCCTCAGCCTCCCAAAGTTCTGGGATTACAGGCGTGAGCCACGCACCCGGCCATCTTTATTTTTTAAACTATACTTCTTCTATTTATTTAAAAAAAAAAAATAACTATAAAGCAGTCTTAGGTAGGCCTTCCAGAAAGTAGTCTAGAAGAAGGCATTGTTATCATAGGCGATGACAGCACACAAACGTTATTGCCTCTGAAGACCTTCCAGTGGGACAAGATGTGGAGGTGGAAGACAGTGATACAGACGATCCTGATCCTGTAGGCCTAGGCTAATGTGTGTGTTTGTATCTTCATTTTTAACAAACAGTTCAAAAATTAAAAAAATATATATATATAATAAATAGAAAAATTTTAAAATAGAAAAGGCCTTATAGAATATGGATATAAAGAAAGAAAATATTGTTGTACAGTTATAAAATATGTTCATGTTTTAAGCTAAGTGTTATTAGCAAAGAGTAAAAATGTTAAAAAAGATTAAAAGTTTATAAAGTAAAACTGTTACAGTAAACTAAGTTTAATTTATTACTAAAGAAAGAAACAACATATTTGATTTAGCTCAAATGTTCAGTGTTTATAAAGTTTACAGTAGTGTACAGTAATGACCTGGGCTTTCCCACTCACTGCTCACTCACTGACTCACCCAGAGCTATTTCCAGTCCTGCAGCTTCATTTGTAGTGAATGCTCTGTATAAATGTAACATATTTTACTCCTTTATACTGTATTTTTATTGTATCTTTCCTATGTTTCCATATGTTCAGCTACACAAACATTTGTCATTATGTTATAATTGCACTTAGTATTCAGTAAAGTAACATGCTGTACAGGTTCGTAGCTTAGGAGCAAATTAGGCTATGCCATATGGCTTAGTTATCTGTAACCATCTAGGTTTGTCCGAGTACACTTTATGATGTTCTATAAAATCACCTAAGGACACATTTTTAAGAATGTATTCTGTCATTAAAGGACACATACTGTAACTACTTCAGTCTTCCACTTAGTTATTCATCTTACCAAACTTTATAGAAATGAAATTCAATTTAAAATTTGTAAATTAATCACTTCTTATTTGCGATGTCAGCAGTATTTGCTAACAAGCAGTAGCTGCCTTGAGATCACAATAAAGCTTACATACTTTGTATGACACTTTGCAGAGCCAAGAGTGCCTTAGGAGCATTTATTCTTAATCTGAAGGTATTATATGCCCTAGTGGAAAACAAAACAAAGCAAAACAGTATCCTTAATATTCTGCACTTCATAGTTAACATTTTTTTCTTTGTTCAAATCAACAGATTCTGTAAGGCAATTGTTGTGAGATTAAGGTTAATTAAATTGACTTTCTAGTAATCACTGTCATACTCTCCCACAGAACCATACAGTAGATTTTTCTAATGGGTGCAAAGGTGATTATGTTCTGCACTGCTTCCAGTATTAGAAAGAACATTCTTACATCCCATCTGTACTTGTTTTAAAATATAGTCTTTCTCATCAACTCTGATCCAATTTAAACATGCCATGATAGTTCCACTAATTTTACCCAAAAATAACATAAATAATTGCCATGTTGTTGATAGTCTTTAATAATTTGTGAAAGGAAATTTTCTTGGGAGTATTCTAATTTTAAAGAGTGATTTGCCCATTTCCCCTTCTGTATAATAGAGCAAGACTATGAGGCTTGTAAGATAAAATGCACATTTTTAAGTAATCTTGATTGACATGGGTATGTCAATATATAAATTAAGTCATCATAATAATTTTTAATTATATTATTATATATTAATATTTAATTATATTATTACATACTAATATATAAATATTTAATTATAAAATAGTAAATTTAAAACAGTAAGATGTATAGAAGCTTTTTGTTGTTTGCATGTATATTTGCATGTATATATGTATGTGTGTTTGTGTTTTCATGCCCATCTTTTCATTACTTTAACTGTTGAGAAGAACAATTTATACTTTCATCGTGTAATGAGTTGTGGTATGCCAAAATTTAACACGGAAGTTTCCTGGAATAGACCGTTTAAATTTTGCAATATTAGAGCCTCATAATTCAAATTGTCACTCCATTTATTAAAGGTCTATTCCTGTAAAAATTTTAAGTGTAATTTTTTTTTTCTTATTTAAAATTAAAAAAAAAAAAAGTTATCAGGCTAGGCACGGTGGCTCACACCTGTAATCCCAGCACTTTGGGAGGCCAAGGTGGGAGGATCTCCTGAAGTCGGGAGTTCAAGACCAGCCTGGACAACATGGTGACACTCCGTATCCACTGAAAATACAAAAATTAGCCAAGCTTGGTGGCATGTGCCTGTAATCTCAGCTACTAGGGAGGCTGAGGTGGGAGAATCTCTTGAACCCCAGAGGCGGAGGTTGCAGTGAGCTGAGATCATGTTGCTGCACTACAGCCTGGGTGACAGTGAGACTCCACCTCAAAAATAAAAATTAAACGTTAAAAAATTTTAAAAAATAAACACAGTTTCTGTAAGTTATGAAACTCTTGCCTTTGTATTTGTATTTGTTATGATCATAATAACTATAGTGATATCCACTTTAAAAGGCCTACATTTGAGCAAAATAGTGTTTCATTTTCATGAAAAAAATTTGAGCTTTTCAAAGTTAATTATAATTATTAGTCATGACATTTATGAATAATGCTTATACTTGCCTTTTATATTTAAGAAACACTCTTCCAGAGTAACCAAAACTTAAAAAGAATCTAGAAGTTTTAGTTTGATTAAAAATTTAATGTTTTTATTAAAATATTATATGATTAAAAATCAGAAGCTTATTTCTGATTTTTAACATTTCTTTAAAAAGCAAGTTTTTAAAGTTTCTTTTATTTGGATAATTAATTCAAGGAAAAACATAGCATCATAAGTGAGAGAAGACTTAAACTTCTCAACTCATTGCAATTTGTCTTATTCTATTTCCAAGAAACTCTTTTCCTCTGACATATGTTTCCAAAGTAGCTTTGACAATTTTTGATATATGTATTTAATATATATACATACACAATATATATGTGTGTATATATATCTCAAGTCTATATATAAATGAAATATATATAAACCATATGTATATGTTAGCATGGCAGTATTTTCAGATAGCTTTTTGTTTGTTAGGAAGTTGGGGTTTGAGCGGAGGGGGAAGGATTAGTACTTTGCCTGAAATAGCTTACTTTATAATGGCGGAATTGCTTTTACTTTTCGTTTGTGATTTTTTTTTGAAGTGAAATTTAGCTTTTTGCGCCAGTAGTACTATTACACTCATCTTCAGTGTCTTACATGTACTGTATCACATTCCATACCCTCATTTAATTCTTAATAAACTGTTCACTTATTAAAAAAAAAAAAAAAATTGGACTGGGTCCAGGGCCCTGCTGCTCAGTTAAATCTCTTTTCTTTAATTGACCTCTAAAGAGGTTAAATCAAATTAATTTTTTAAGAGTTTGAATCAAAAATTTGATCTAAATATTGAGTATATCTTGGGAGCACCTACAAAGATCATTGTGTTGGTTATATGGTAGTAATCAAAATAATTAAGGCTGGGTGTGTTGCCTCATGCCTGTAATCCCAGGACTTTGGGAGGCCAATGCCAGAGGATTGCTTGAGCCCAGGAGCTCCAGCCAGGTTGGGCAACATGGTGAAATATCTCTATTTAAAACAAAAAGAGAATTAATAGATGAGTCTGTAAGAAATGCCACTTAGGACTCATGGCCAAAATAATACTATTTTTTTCTTAAGATTCTTGAATAGAAAACAAACTCTTACCAAATTAATTGAAAAAAAAAAACAAGATAAAATCTCATCTAAAAACTCACCTTCTATATTTAGCACAAAAGCAATAAGAATTTTTAAAGGAAGAAAGTCTATAATTCAAAAACGTTTTTAGTGAAGAGCACAGAGTTAATTCAATATAGATAACTTTAACTCTTTAATTTGAATTTATTGTTTATAACATCTATATTCTTGTTTAATGTTGGTTGATTTGTGTTTTTTAATAATTGTTAAATGATTTAAGCTTCAGGGATAAATTTCAGTAATAGACTATCACAGAAAGTTCATAAAACCCTCATTATGAAACAGAAATTAAAATCTACTTAGTATTATATCAAAAACTGTAGTATAAGAATATTAATATTTTAAAAGAGTTCTCAGAAACAAATGAGATTGAGACTTCCGGTGTTTCCCTAACATCTCTTCCCACATTACCCCATAGAAACATATGTTATGGTTGTTATGTGGACACCTGATATATTTTTCAACCTGCCTTGGGAGGCTAAATGAATTGTAAATGCTTTGCCTGCAATGTGTTTGGCCTCTTCTTCATTCCCTCCACCATCTTTCTGCCAGGTTGATGGAGCTAACATCCTGAACCTTAAGTTAAAGGCAATGCATGGTGGAGCAAACAGTAAAAAGAAGCCTGTGTCCTTGATAGCACAGAGCCCCCTATCAGTTCTGAACTTTTACATGAGAGAAAAACAAACCTTCATCTTGTTTAAGCCACATGCCGTTCGCGTTTTCTGTCACCTGCAGCTAAACCCCCTCTTACCTAATACGAATTTATGGGAACGAAGAGAGATAATGCCGACTAAATAGGCTGGCATCTTTATCAACGAACACTCATTCTTTACCTGTTAAGTGATTCATGAACACACAAGAGAGACATTGTAAACGGAATGTTTATGACATTACAAATGATACTCTAGACTAATATCCCTGATTTCTCTGCTACAACTTGTTTGATTAGCCCCTTGACATTACTCTCAATTGAGGGAAAGCAAAAGTAATTCATGACATTTTTAGAAAAGTGGCTAATCTACTTTTACAAGCTTTCCAGCTGGGGATTTCAAGTTCAGAGTGACTATAGTTAATTATTTTTTTTTTTTTAATTTCTCATTTTCTAAGGGAACCAGAGCTTTTCTACTAACAAATATTTTTTGTTGCTGTTGGCTAAGAGTGTCTTTACTTTGATGTGATGCGTAACCTCCCTAAAACGACCTTGGAACTCAGATCCCCAAGGACCATATCCAATTTAAGATCTCTCCGCCAAAGGGAAGCTAGATTGTTATTTTTTATAGAGACAGACTTGTAGCACAATGCATTTCACTGTGGAATAGATACAGAATATGATTCATGGCACTGCTCATCAGGTGAGGAAAGGGCACCTGCAATCATATGTCCTTCTGCTGTTCCTCAGTTTTCTCTCTTCTGTTAAAAATAATTACAAAGGAGGTGGCAACATAGGGGAAAACTGAGAATGAGGAGGTGACAGGATATGAAAGAGTTCTAGAACCATGTCAAATTTAAGTCACACTCATGGTGACAGCTAATCAATTTTTTAAATTCTCCATATTCTCTACATCTAATTGATAGTGTAAACATAAACATTGATGTCCCAATGACATAAAAGGAGTCCTTTAGTAGGTTTCAAGTCTGAAGCAGAAACAAACTTTGGTTAATTTAAACTTCAAGGCTATGGTCAACTATCAGTGTACATTTGTAAATTATATTTTTTCATCTTCTACATTATAAACCACATAGAATAATTTTCTACCTCAAAAGAAATAAAAGCATATATAATGTAGGACAGCAATTTTAGGGTCCAAATAACCTATATTTGCTTATTCGGTTTTTTGAATAACAAAATAAGTATATTTCATATGGAGATTGTATCCTAAGTGAGAGAAGTATGTGATTTTTGTATTATTCATTACTAAATATTAAAAGCTAAATGAACCTACTTGTGAACAGGCTGAACACAAAGAACATTAATATTGCTTGTCTTATAGTTGGCAATCCCCTATAAAGTTCTCTCTCCAGTCCACCAAAGATGAGGCAACAGATGCCTTGTTTGGTCCTACCAACTTTCTACCTGAATCTGTTTTGAGGCAGATGTTCACGCTGATCTCCACTCTTACATAGTCTATGGCAAAACAGTGAGACTCAATATTATCCATGTCACTCCCAAACGTGTAATCTTGGTTGAAATTTACTGATATTGATTCCTGGGTTCTAAATTATTCCCCTATCTCAACCTTTGCTGCTTTAGTGTTTAGTTCAGTGGAGAATTCCACAGTCAGCATTCCTTTGGGCTATTTTTCTGGGGTCTCCTAGGCGCAATATTTGCATGTCTGGATGTCTACCTCCTATCTCCATTGTATATTGCCTTGGACTCTCAATACTGATATGCCTAATAGGAGACCAAAATTTGTATGATGTGATTCCCTCTAAAGTTATGTGAACATAACTCCAATAACTGCTGAACTATTCAGTGAATCAATGCCAGAGCCTGATGCCTGTCTGAGTTCTTTGTGTTGTTGAGGTAGTCAGTCTTGCCTTCAGTTTAGTTCCATAAACTTATACTGAGAACCTACCACATGCCAAGCACTGGATACATGAAAGTAATAAGATAATGATTAAATCCTTTGGGGGAAAATCACACATGTAAAAATCAACATAATGTGTTTGATAATGTCAATGATTGTTCTGGAGATTTAATATTTTGCAGTAGTGAAAAGAAGAAAGATGGGGAATGTATTAGTTCGTTCTCATGCTGCTAATAAAGACATACCCAAGACTGGGTAATTTATAAAGGAAAGAGGTTTCATTGACTCATAGTTCAGCATGACTGGGGAGTTCTCAGGAAACTTGCAATCACGGCAGAAGGGGCAGCAAACATGTCCTTCTTCACATGGTGGCAGGAGAGAGAAGTGCCAAGCCAAAGGGGGAAAATTCCCTTATAAAATCATCAGATCTCATGAGAACTCACTATCACAAGAACAGCATGAGGGTAACCACTCCCAAGATTCAATTACCTCCCACCTGGACCCTCCCACAACACATTAATATTATGGAAACTACAATTCAAGATGAGATTTGGGTGGGGACGTAGCCAGACTATATCAGGAAACTATACCAGTCAAAAAGAACATCCGATTCCAAAACAAAAAACCACGAACTATTTGGATGAAGGCTGAAGAAAGAACCAGCATGACAGCAAACCTTCCTTATGCATCCTTGTATCTCCAGCACATAGCTTATAGTCTAGAGAAGAGTTGAAATTTACTAAGTACTTGTGGAATGGATTATTGATTGCCTGAATTAACAAATATTCTTAGAATATATTAAACTGTTGAATAAGTTAAAGAGGTTATGTAAAATTCTTACTGAGACAGATCTGTGACTTACATATATATCATATGTACTAAATTGTAGTATGTCAAGTTGTTTTGCAAAGTGGCTTTATTAACTACTTTCATTAGGGCACAAATGCCCAAAAAGGGAGTGAATACTCCACTAGAAATTGAAGAGTTGGCTATGATTTGCGTAGATTGGTATGCACAGGAAATAAGCCTGGCCCTCAATAGAAATGTGATTTGAGTGAATGCCAGGGAGTACACAATTTTGTGTTAAATTATTTGGAAATTTACAGAAATCTCCAGAGATATTGCTTACCAATGCCAAGTACCTCTTGAATATAATACATGCAGAAACACGTGTGCATTGTAATCCCAGCACTTTGGGAGGCCGAGACGGGCGGATCACGACGTCAGGAGTTCGAGACCATCCTGGCTAACACGGTGAAACCCCGTCTCTACTAAAAAAATACAAAAAACTAGCCGGGCGAGGTGGTGGGCGCCTGTAGTCCCAGCTACTCGGGAGGCTGAGGCAGGAGAATGGTGTAAAAACCCGGGAGGTGGAGCTTGCAATGAGCTGAGATCCGGCCACTGCACTCCAGCCTGGGCGACACAGCAAGACTCCGTCTCAAAAAAAAAAAAAAAAAAAAAAAGAAACACGTGTGCACAAAATATGGACATTGTATTTTCTCTGCAATTTCTCCATGTTGCCACTTTTACACATTTGGAAACCATTTCTATTTCCATTTTCATAATATAATTCTCAAAGAACTATTTAATCTTAGTTTTGTAAAGTAGCTTTATATACAAAAAATAATAATTGATAGGTGCCATAATGATTTCATTCCATTTACATAGAGTTCACATGGCTTTGTGGAGGTTTCTCAAAAATAAATAAATAAGTAAATAAATGCTTCTTGTATTTCAGTTCTGTACTAGGCTATATATTTGTATTGGAGACAAAAGAGTCATTTCACAGAAACCAATAATACTTTCTTTCAAGTGTTTTGTGTCTTTTTATAGATTCTCTAATATAACTAATGGAACTACTGAGTCATCCACGTTAGAAACCTAGATAGCAATTTCATATGTCCTTGTTCCTTTTATCATCCGAATAGTGGCTATATTCTGGAAAAAAAAAAAAAAAAACAATATATGTTTTTTACTCTTTCTTACCACTGTTACTGGCCTATTTCAGATTTGTGTTAATTCTTTTAACCTCCCTCCTGAAAGTATTTGAAGTTTTATTTGCATACTATAGTTCTCAATTTGTTGTACTATTATAATCAACTTATATTCAAACTTGTCATTTACACATCAATGTTCTCCATTAAAACTGGTAGATCACTTAGGGCAGGGCTTTTGACATTTTCAGTTTTTAGCCTCTGCTATCTAAAACAATATATGAGTTGAATGAAATTACTTTCAGACTCTTATCTTCAGCATCAGCTGCTATTACTAAGCTTTGAATGCAATATAAAACCCAGTTTAAATTTACTCACTGTGTTCTACAAAAGCAACTTAATTAACAATGGGCATGGTCCCAATATATACCATGAAACTTTAAAATATTATAGATAATTGTGACTATTGTGACTATAGTCACTACTGAAGTTTTATATATATAATATATATACATATATTATATATATAATAAATATGCTGAAAAGTGTCTTTATTTCTACTGAAAGAGAATACAGTTCTGATAACTTTTCTAATACTATTTTTTGCTAATGATAATTAATATACGTGTCTGTTCTGTAACATTTTTAATTTATTGATTATCCTCTTCATTATATGCTGCATTTTTCTGCTTTTTTGTGTGCCTGGTATTGAATGTCTGACATTTGAATGTTATCTTTTCAGTAGCACTGTATTTTTTGACTTCATATTTTTTATAACTATATTTGAGGATATATAAGCTAAATATATGTATATATATCTTAAAATCTGTTTGTTTCTCCCAGGGCATGAGTGTAAGATATGGGGACTAAGAAAAATTGGCTACAATAAAATTAATAGTTTGCCATCCTCATATAGCTGTTCCATTAGGAGCATACAGTCTTCTAGGTCACCTCAGCTGAAAAAAAGAGACAGGCTGGAGAATTGGAATTTGTATTAGCCTGAAAATGATATATCACATTCCATTGCCCTGAACAGGTCAGATGACCCTGCCTAACTGCAAGGCAGTTGGGAAATACAGGAAGACAAATAGGATATTTTTAGTAAGAATGACCCTATCTCAATAACCAATAGTTTACATGTTATAAATGGTATTGTAATATGCTGACCATGTTGTACTAGTAAATTATTTCTGTGATGTTTGCATGAACTGCATAATTTAATCATAAAAAATTTTCAAGTAAAACTGAGAATAAAATTCTAAAGTATTATTATTTTTACTTAAAACTATATTGCGGCAAATACTCAGGCTACAGCTGTTTGGTAGAAAGAACAAACAATTCTACAACGCCTCTTTGAGACAAAAGAGTACATTATTTCATAACAATAAGGGCAACAAGGAGGTAGATAGAACAAAACCTAAGAATATAAGTATGTTACAGGTACAACTAGATTGGCAGCTATGTTTTATTCTTTAAAATCAATACTTAAGAGCCTTTCCTTCTTCACAAAGACAAAGGAGTTATCAGAGCTAATGGTTGATGTGAGAGCTAAGCACTGCTTTAACAGATTACAGGTCGATTTTAATTTTGCTCTACAAATTACAAAGGAGCTCATCAATAAGATTATGAAGGAGAGACACCCAAATACTGCTGAGGAAGTAGTCCACCCTTTCAAGTTCAAATGGATGCGAGGGGAATATAAGGGGAAATAATTCTGCCAGCAGACATGGAAAATGAATGTATTTTTAATTTGTGCATAAACCATTCAAAAACTTACTGACATAATTACATTGAAACAGTAGCTAGTAATTATATATCAGTTAGATTTGGTGAGAAATTTAGACAAATTTCCTTGATTAATCCAAATAGAGAACTTTGTGAATTTTTTTAAATACATAAATTATCAATAACAAACAATACATTCACTGAGACTTTTAAAGGGTAACAGTAAGTGTAGTCTATTTTACAAATTTATATTTTGGTATTACTTTTTATTTAGGATATTTCTTTCACAGATCATTAGAAAACTTCAGAGAAACATATGCTTCTCATCTGCTCATAAATATAGAAATCATCGTGTACGTAATTACACAGTGATTTATATTGCTTTCTCTTCACTGTAACAGCAACCAGGATTGCTCTCTGCACTGGTTATAATAGAACTTTCCCATAAATTTAGCAGGCGTTTTTAAAAGTAAAGGGAAAACTCAAAGGAAAATTAACTGTTATAAGTATTTAGAGTTCTGTTAAACTTAAGGATACAACCAACATCTGAAGGAGAAGATGTGCTAATGATACAGTGGATTCTGATAAATATAAAGGTAGATGGGGAGTACTTGTCAAGACTGGAATAGGATTATATGCAAAGGTTAACATCAGATATATAATTGCATTAGAGACAAAGAACAGAAGTGGGCTGGGAACAGTGGCTCATGCCTGTAATCCCAAAACTCTGAGAGGCCAAGACTGGAGGATTGCTTCAGGCCAGGAGTTTGGAGACCAGGGTGGGCAACCTGGGGAGACCTCAATCTCTAATTTTTTAAGTATTTAAAAATACTTAAAAATTACCAGATATAGGGGTGCGTGGTTGTAGCTCCAGCTACTCAGGAGCCTAAGGCAGAAGGATTGGTTGTACCCAGGAGTTTGAGACTGCAGTGAGCTTTGATTACACCACTGCACTCCAGCCGGGACAACAGAGCCAGACCCTGTCTCTAAAACAAACAAACAAATGCCAGCTCTGCCACTATTTCTTTCCCTTTCATTACTACATTTCATTAAATACTAAAATGCATTAGTACATTGAAAGAAAGTAAATTTGAAGACTTTTCAGAGATCATTTTATAAACTATTAAACAAATTTATGCTTTTCCTAAAAAAGCCTTTTATGACATGAAAAAATTAGCATAGTCATAAAAGAAGTCAAGGGTTCTGTCCTGTGCTGTCTTGTAAGGAGATGGAGGAGACGTCATACTGCATTTGGCTCCTGTCTATATTTTTCTGAAGTCATTTTGCTGGGCCTCTGGTGAGACCCCATTCTCTGCAAAGCACACAGGAAAATATTTCACAAGGGGAGAGTTAAAGAGTTGCTGTGGAAGAAAATACCTCCAAAACCCTCTTTGGTACAGACAGAAATTTTTTTAAAAAACCTTTCCTTCCTCTCTGAAACTTTCAGAAAGTGCTCTAGTGCACAGTCAGTTCCTCTGGAGCAACTGCCAAAGTCAGCACCTCAAGCAGAGAGGGCAGGCGCTAACAGTAAAAGAGCTCAGTGATGCAAAGTATGGGCTTAGTCTGGAAAATGCTGGATTCCCTTCAGACCACTCTGGATGCAGTCAGTCAGAAGCTAAAATTTGGTTCTCAAGACTCCTTAGGGCAAAGGTTCAAATGGTTTATTCCTTAAGTTGTTCCTAGGAGTTTCTAGGATTGTTTGTAGTTGTAATTAAAGGAACTAAAATTCTGTAAACCAAATGGAAGAATTCATCTATGAAGTGAGACATAATTATCTGGTGAGTTCTTAATTTATGCTTCAATGACAGAACTGACATGCACAGAGTTTTGAAGTCTTGATAAGTGGGATCAGTAGGAATGATTAAAAGGCTAGGACTGGAGACTTTCCCCTTAATTTCTCTTGTGCAGTGATTTACAATCTAGTTACTTCCTTAGCAAGAATTACCTTCAATAGAAACCAGAAGAGAATTGCCAGGAGTAAAGAATGAAAGATCTAAACCTTCTAGTGACTAACTTATATCCTATCAAAACTACTCATATGTTCACTTACTGATACTTAGTAATCTTGGTGATGTAGTAAAGGATTGTGTAAACAAATCAGCTAAGAGCTCATATTTCCTGAACTCCTTCTTTCCCATGCTTACAAAGAAGGAAAAATTGCCTTTGGTGTTGTATTGGAGGCCACTGTGTGTTGGCTTTATAGCCAGGATTTTATTATATGTTGTCTTATATAATCCTACAAATCTCTTTAGGAGGACATGATCTTTGCTTTAACATTATGAAACTGGACTTCATAGAAGTTAAGTAACTATCTGATAACAAGTAACTTAAAAATATGAATCAGAATTCAAATTAACATGATACAAGGCTCTTTTTCACTTCACCATACTGCATTTTCAGTTATTTAAACATATACAGCTAAAGAGTATCTTGTTTGCACACTTAGGAGAATAACAGAAATTAAAAGTTTAAAGTATGGAGTTTATTTCGTCCAAAATATAATTGTTGTTTCTCTGTGTCGGGAAAGGCTGTCTCCTGCACTCAGTCCTGGGTGTGGACTCCACTGGACCACAGAAGAAGGAGCCTTCAACCCAAACACTTCCTTACCAACAGATAAAGAGCCTTCACAGCATGTGCCGGGTTTATTGCCTGGTATGGGAATATCTTTTCCTGTTTCAGACTCTGTATACTCCTTTATTCTGCTTAAGCTCATGTGTCAATGGCCCTCAGACATACCTCCAGCTTTCTGTATTTCAAACTGCATGGGAAGACGGAAGGGTCCCTCTACCGCAGCACAAAGTGGGGTGTGTGCAGCTAACTCCCACATAGCATAGCTGTGAAGTGGATCCACTGACCCTGAGGGACCAACACAATGCAAAGGGCTGGACCTTGTGCACTCTTGCTCCTCCCTTGCTGTGAGTAAACACTGTATGGCTTGAGTCCAGCCTGTGTGTTTTCTGTATCACAACCTCAGGTCATGCATTGCTCTCTTCCCTGGAAGGCACTTGTCTGTTTTCTAGCCTTGGCAGCACAGCCCAGCCATCCAGTGAATGATGAAATACTTAGCCCGTGTTGTCTTAGTAGGTAATTTTGTGAATTCAAATAAATAATCAGCTAATAACATTGACTGCAAAATACTCTTGGATTGGAGAATTGAAAAGGCACATTTCACTCAAGGCATCTTTGCCCCTGGGCTGTAACTTAAAATACCTCTTTAATTTAAGGTCTTCTTATCTAACTTCCACTCAGTCACCTCTGCATTCTACCTGTAGTAAAGTGATTCAACATCATTCCAGAACTCTGGAATTTTACAAGAATCATGTGAGTCATATAAAGTACTAGTTAAGCATAAAATATATTTCAAAGGAAAAATCAAACTCATGATAAAATGTAAATCAATTACCACTGATGACATCATCACCCTGATATAAACCTTTTCTTAGCTCAGCATGTAGGCTGCTGTATTTTACACATCATTAAACCTTTAGAGCTCCTAGTTTTAGACAAATAGACCTCAGTATAGCAGATGTACTATATGCCTGTATTAGTCTGTTCTCAAGCTGCTAATAAAGACATACCCAAGACTAAGTAATTTATAAAGAAAAAGAGGTTTAATGAACTCACAGTTCCACATGACTGGGGAGGCCTCACAATCATGGTGGAAGGCAAAGGAGGAGCAAAGGCATATCTTACATGGTAGCAGGCAAGAAAGCATGTGCAGGGGAACTGCCCTTTATAAAACCATCAGATCTTGTGGGACGTATTCACTAATACAAGAACAGTACAGGAAAACCCACCCTCATGATTCAATTACCTCCCACCAGGTCCCTCCCACGATACATGGGGATTACGGGAGCTACAATTCAAGATGAGATTTGGGTGGAGACACAGTCAAATGTTATCAATGCCTGAGTGGTCAGAGCAAAGCTGACTCCCTTGAGTAAGTGGATGGAGAGTTATGAAACAGAGTCACAGAACTCATAGAACCATCTCATATGAGAAAAGATAAAACAAAACTAGCAGTTTATGCTTACAGTCTTCATTCATATTAAAACTGGGGTATATGTAGTGTGTATATTTGTGTCTCTGAAGTTAATGTACTACACATACATATAAATATACATATAGTATATGTAGTAATACCCTAAAGAAAATTCAGTTTTACATGCCCTTTAAAAGCTTTCTTTCCTTATGGAATTCATTGACTTTTTGAAGTTTATTTAACATTCATGGGTTTTGCTGGACACCATTCTTCCTGAGGAATCAGAGATTGCCATGTTGTCTTGACTTTGTTGCGTTGTATGTTCTACCTTTTCTTATCCAAAACAGAACTTTTGTTGATTCTTCTCACCACTCTCTGTATAAATCTGTCCCTGCCCTGTTTCCATTTTCCAGGTCTCTAAATCATAGTCTATCAAGTTGTGAGGCCAAAATCTTGAGTCATCCTTGAGTCCTTTTCCGTTTGCTCCCAACAGTTAAATTGAATCTATCAGCAAGTCCTGTTGGTTTTGCCTCCAAAATAGACCCTGCAAATTCACTTAGGCTCTTCTCACTTGATTGCTACTACTTTAGTCAAAACCACCATCTCCTGCCTGGGTGGCTGCTGCATATTCTAAACTTTTCTCCCTGCTTCTACTCTGGGCTACATAAAAATCCGCTCTCTACACTCTAGCCACAATGATCTATTACAATTACAAATGAGAGCATGTCTTTTCCCTGCTTTAAACTTCACAATGGCTTCTCCTTATGCTTAAAATAAAACCTAATCTCCTTATTTCCAGAACAAGATGCTGCATGATCTGCCGTAGTCCCCTGATCTCACTACTTAGCATGCTGGGTCTCACATATTGTGCCTCATTCTCAGTAGTTTTCCTTATTTTCTTCATACCTCAAGCCCATTCAATTCTCAAGACATTCACATGATTCTATTTGGGAATACTCTTTGCCAAAACCATTCCTCCATTCCTGACACTTTTCTGTTTTTGAGTTTTGGCTTACCTGCTATATCTTAGAGAGTGATTCCTTATCTAGCCATTCTAAATTGGCAGCCTAATGCCCACCCCCTCTTTTTTGAATCACATTACCCAGTTTTATTTTCATCAGGACACTTTTTGTAACTGAAATATTGTTATTATTAATGTAGTTTTTTTGTTGTTGTTCTTGTTAATTCTACTCTCCCTTACCACAGCCCTTTGGACAAAACATTGTCTATCATTACCCTTTGTATCCCCAGTGGCTAAAATATGTTTGGTACATAATCCAAGCTTAAGGCACAATTGTGGTAGAAAAGAAAGGGCTTTGTTATTAAAATAAACCAGGGGAATACAACAATAATAAAAGCTGGCAATCAAAAAGCAACAATGACATTGACCACTTGTTTCAATATTTTATGGGAAATTTTGATTTTTTTTAAGACAGTGTTGCTTTGTCACCCATGCTAGAGTACAGTGGCATGATCACAGGTCACTGGAACCTCAATTTCCTGTGCTCAAGGGATCCTCCCACCTTAGCTTTTCAAGTAGCTGGGAGTACAGGTGCACGCCACCATGCACAGCTAACGTTTAGATTTTTTATAGAGATGAGGTCTTACCTTTTTGCCCAGGCTGGTCTTGAACTCCTGGGCTCAAATGATTCTGTCACTTTGACCTCTCAAAATGCTAGGATTACAGGCGTGATCCACCACACTAGTCAGTGATTTGCTCTTAGTAATGGCTTGGTAAATAATTTAATCATGTTTTTTAAAATATAGGAGGACAGTTGTTAACAGAGAATTGGGAGTGTTAATACATATGATGTCACTGACATAGACTAAAATCAACAGCCTTCTGAAAATACAAGACAATTTTAAAAACAGAGAGTACCACGATTTTTCCCCTTTCTTCTAGTTATTTGAATTCTCCTCTCTAAAATGAGTATATTCGTCATAAAATATTCCTTCTTGTTGCTGAAATTCTAACACATTTTACTTTTTTCCTGCTGCAAAGTCAATAGGGAGTTATCTCCCAAAAGTGATTTTTCTATAGCTTTTATCTATCTCACAAATGCAAATACAAAATTAAACTCACTCAGAAACATTATGCACATAATGTAGGGTTTTGTTTTTTTTTTTAATTTTTGATACCCTGAGGATTTCTTTGTCCATAAATCAATGGAAGGCTTATACTCATGCACATGGATGTAACCTCTTTTCCCTCTGATAGACATCATGGGGAGAATATTCTTCCCTCAGGAAACTATACAAATATAATGCAGTATCATAAAATGTGTACATATTCTTTTAACTGTTTCAGGGCAATAATTGTACTTTCAGTCCTAAATTGCTAAATCATTTTTGTGCCTTAAATTTCTGTGTATTGAAATTGCAACCTAACACTATTACTAATGCTTATGTGCTTGTACAAGGAATGTGCTTGTTTTTATACAAGAAAGAATTAATGTGTTTCACTTTGTATCAGTAGACTTTGAGACTCCTGGAATGTTTTCACCCTTATGCTGAGAACATAACGACATGCAAATAAATAAATGGTGATAACAACTTAAGTGCAGAAGAATAATTATCTGGTTTTTTGATAAACATTGTTCTTCCATTTTCATGAATAATGTACTCTCAAGATTCACAGGGTATCATAAAGAAAAGCTGTATGAGAAACCTAGAAAGTACAGTAAAACAAATTCCTGGAATGAACTTTCTCAGTAGTGGGATCACAGTAACCAGAGAGAGTGGCAGATTTTGACAGAGCAGCTGTTAATGCTAGTACAGAGAAAGCTTGAAATTTATCTCAATCTTAGATTTCACACTCCGCTGTAGACCTCTCATATAGTTAGTGATCTCATCTTTAGGCAATTCCATCATTCAACATTTTCATACTCAATCATAAGATTTTGTGTGTGTGTGCTAAAAATGTCATTTTCTGAAAGAACACACATATCTGGATAAAACCTTATGGCTAGACTCAGATTCTTTAAGGAAATTTACAGATATTCAGACATATTCCTCTATATTTGTATACATTCCTTCAATTACATTGGTCTATTAGGATACAAATATAAAGGCATTTTATTCATTGTTTTAACATCTCTTCTCCTATTTTCTCCTATGGAAAAACGCAAAGTTGTTTGGGAGAGAAGCTAAGACTTTAGAAAATGACGGAAAGAGCCTAAATAAAACAAGAGAAGCCCTACTCTACTCTTCCTGAGACAAGAAATTCTTAGTTTGTGTGTTTGTTTTTCTCCAGCAAGGAGGAGGGAGTGAGGATAGCAGATAAGGGAAGATTTGGGGAAGAGAAAAGAATCCCAGGATCATGCCACAGGGTGAAGCTAGGGCTGAGAGAAATTCAAGGTGGCAGAGTCTCCAAAAGAACTTTTAAAACCATGAAATTTTAATGCTCAGTTGGAACCTATTTGACTTTTGATGTACTTTTTAGAGTTTTCCTTCACTCTAGAATATTGGAAAATACTTTGTAGGAATCTGCTTGTTTTTATACAAGACAGAACTAATGTGTTTCACTTTGCATCAGTAGACTTTGAGACTCCTAGAAGCAGACCAGCCATAAGAATGCAAGCCCACTGTACATACCCATAAAATATAAGGAGAGCTTTCGATTTCCACAGGATAGCCAAGGATGTTAATCCAATTTTACCTCCATAAAAGAAGCAAGTCGCCCTTAGATATATTTGTTTTCTATATATATGTGCCTTGCCCAATAAAGAAATAGCAATAAGGTCTGAATACATCACTTCTCTTTCTTCACACAAAACAGCTAGGCAGTGTAAAGGTAAGAAGGTTCATAACACAAAACTCAAACAAAAAAAGTAAAATGATTATATTAAAATCACTATATATTTTACATGCATTTCTTTTACCAACACTAACTTTGCCTGTCAGGAATTTAATAGTTGATATGTCAAAGTGATTTGGCCTGTTATTAGTCGCTCTGAAGTGAAATTGTCTTTTACATCTTAGAAACCAAGGGCCAGTCTTGATGGTCAATTAGCTCATAATTTTAACATCTAGTTATAATTTTGTTAGACAGCGTCTTATAAAAAAATGCTTAAATTTTTGATGCATTCATTTAATTATATACCAAGAGTAAAAGATAGCATTTTAAATGTTAATGGAGAAAATTTTGACATTGCACAGTCATATAAGCATACTGCAATTAGTAAGCTGTGGAAGGAGATGATAACATCACAGTAAATCCACTAGGATCATGTGGAAATATAGGCAAAACAAAAATGATATATGTATGAAAGAATATAGTGAGGAGAAAGTTCTCCATTCTTATATTTAAAAAGAAATCCTTAAAATCAAATTGCTTATTAGAACTTTAGCAGTCCTAGAGGAAAAATCTTATTAAATTCAGTGCCATTCAGTTTAAGTCAATATCATTCAAGGTGCATTAAGTATTTTTCTGTGAAGAGCTCCATGCTGGGTGCTGCATGGGGTATAATGGAATCTACCTACCTCCTTTTTTCCCCCGAGGAGTTCATGTTCTAATTAGGGAGGAAAAGTTTGTGTATGTGACAGAACCAGACTGGATTTGAATAAAAAATGCGTGGTATGGGGATGGCGCTTTTAAAGGGTTATTGTCTATTGTTTTTTAATTAGCTCCCTTTTCTTTTCTTTTTTTTTTTTTTGACACGGAGTCTTGCTCTGTGCCCCAGGCTGGAGTGCAGTGGCGCGATCTCCGATCTCGGCTCACTGCAAGCTCCGCTCCCCCGGGTTCACGCCATTCTCCTGCCTCAGCCTCCCGAGTAGCTAGCTCCTTTTTCTTCAGACACTTGTCTTCTTTCTCCCTTTCCCATTCATTACACCAGAATGTCAATCTTCAACCTTTGATTATTACTTCAATGTGTTCCATATTTACAACACTGAATAAATCCATCTGTCTGCTAATAAATCAATAGTCTTGACCTCAACAAATGATATTACAATTCAAATGCATGATTCTAACAAAGAAATACAGAGACCTCTTAAACATCCACACTTTTTGTTTTGCATAATGGACCCAGAGGACATGTTTAGAGCAATATTTAGTGAAACACAACTTACCATTATCAACAATTCAACAGAAAATTTTCTTTCAAATTGTCAGAAGTATCATTTTAAAGTACAAACCAAATTCAATTGACATTATAATCTGTAACTTTACCTTTTTACCATCAAATTATGCAAGGAATACATAATTTTCTTCAGGAACACAGAAAAATTGTAGTGCTTATAAGGTTTCTGATGTACAATTTACTTCTTATATAAACCACAGCCACCTAATTTAGAACTACATTTTAGTTAAGACATATGTTTTCCTTATTTATATTCCACTGGTGTTGATTTGCATCCTAAGACTAAATAATTGCTTAATAAACACACTTAATGTGTGTTTATTATTAACCGTATGTCTGTGCCCCCCCAAAATTCATATTTTGAAGGCCTAACTCCCACTATGACTGTGTTTGGAGATAGGATCTGTAAGGAGGTGATAAAAGTTAAATGAGATCATGAAGGTGGGGCCCTAATCTGATAGGACTGGTTCTCCTAATCATAATAAGAAGAAATAGCTGAGTTCTTTTCATCTACCATGTGAGGACACAGCAAGAACACAGCCATGTGTCAATCAGGAATAGGGCACTTGCTGGGAACTTAATTGGTTGACACCTTGATGATGGATTTCCCAAACTTCCAAACTGCGAGAAAAAAAATTTATGTTGTCTAAGTCATCCAGTAGTCATATGGTAGATTTTTTTTTACAGCAGACTAAGATTAGTGCACAATTAAGACATGGAAATATTTAGTCTCACACACATACACACACGCGTGCGCACACACACACACACACTAACATACTCAAAATGATTTGCACCAGCCTAAGCAACATAGTGAGACCTTATCTCTACGAAAGAAAGAGAGAGAGAGAGAGAGAGAGAGAGAGAGAGAGAGAGAGAGAAAGAGAAAGAAAGAAAGAAAGAAAAGAAAGAGAAAGAAAGAAAGAAAGAAAGAAAGAAAGAAAGAAAGAAAGAAAGAAAGAAAGAAAGAAAGAAAGAAAGAAAGGGAGAGAGAAAATAACTACATGTGGTACCATCTACTCAGGAGTTTGAGGTGGAAGGATAGCTTGAGCCCAGAAAGCTGAAGCTGCAGTGAGCTATGATCATGCCACTGCAATCTAGCCTGAATGGCAGGGCAAAATCCTGCCTCAAAAAAAAAAAAAAAATGATATGCAGGGAGGTAAAGTATGTTGGAGAGGGGAGCGGGAGAAATTCAGGTGTCCCTTTAACACTCAAGGTAAGTCAAAGAAGTCAAAAGCAAAATATACTCAATATAGGTACATCTTGAGCAACATTCAAAGGAAAAAAAGGAAAGAAAAAAGAGGTACAGTTTGGGAACGAGAAGGTGAAAAGTATGGAAATTCTGGAGGGGTGGGTTTCTAAACACTAGTTGAATATAGGATAAACAGTTACTGATATGCAAACACTAAGTAATATGTAGTATGAAAGGTTGGTATATTTGGAGTTTCTATTAACCTTCTGTTCCTTGAAACATGCCTTTTTATCTTTTTGTTTTATTTTTGAGAGAGGGTCACCCTGGCTAGAGTGCAGTGGCAAGATCTCAACTCACTGCAACTTCCACTTCTTGAGTTCAAGCAATTATCTTGCCTCAGCCTCCCTAGTAGCTGGGACTACAGTATGCACCGCCATGCCCAGCTAATTTTTTTTTTCTTTAGTAGAGATGGGGTTTCACCATGTTGGCCAGGCTTGTCTCAAACTCCTGACCTCAAGTGATCCACGTGCCTTGGCCTCCCAAACTTCTGGGATTACAGGCGTGAACCACCACACCCAGCCAAAAATGTCATTTTAAAACAATTAGAAAGACTAGATAAATAAAAAAAAATTATAAACTCACCTAAAATGCCACTACTCAAAATTAACCACAATAAAAGTTCTGTTGTTTCTTCGGTATATATTGTGTACAATACATACAATTATATAAGTCTTTTCAACTTAAGAATATATCATTAATACTTTTCAGTGTCATTATATGTCATTGTACAGTAATGTCATTACAAACGACATTATATGCCATTTTTCCTCAACATAATTTTTAGGATACCATGCAAACCATTCTATAGATACTCAAAAAGTTGTATAGTCAAATTACCATTCATGAACATTTTGGTTTTTTATTGATTGAGGGTATTTCTATTTATGAAGAATATTCAGAGCATTTATAGGTTAATTATATAAGAGATGGGATGATTAAGTATTAATGGAAGACAACACCAAATGCTGGTGAAGAGGTAGAGAGGATGGATCACTCATCTGTTGTAGTGGGAATATAAAATGGCACAGCCTCTGGAAACTAGTTTCAGAGTCTTACAAAATTAAACCTGTAATTGTCGTATGATTCAACAATCACACCCTTGGTTATTTATCCAAGAAATAGAAATTTATTTGATTTACATAAAAATGTAAACACAAATATTAAATAGCACCTTTATTCCTAATACACAAAAATTTGAAACAGTCCAAGTATCTTTCAACAAGTGAATGACTCAAAGAACTGCTATTATCATGGAATTCTACTCACCAATTAAAAAGCATCAACTACTGATGCATTCAACCATTTGGACAAATCTCCGGGGAATTATACTGAATGAAAAAATCCCATAAAAAGGTTAAATACTGTATGATTCCATTTATGCAACATTGTTGAAATGACACAATTAAAAAAATGAAGGACAGATTATGGTTACCACGGATTAGGGATGAGGAGCGAAATGTGGAGGGCAGTGGGAAACAGGTGTGTGTGATTATGAAAGAACATGAGAGATTCCTGTGTTGTTGGAACTGTTGAGCATTTTGACTACTTTGGTGGATACACGAACCTACACGGGAGATAAAATTGCGTAAAACTAAATATAACACAGACACACACAAATTAATACCAGTAAAACTAATGAAATCTTATGAATAAGATAGGAAAATTGTATCAATGTCAATATCCTGGTAGTGATATTGTACTACAGTTTTGCAAAATGTTACCACTGTGTAAACTAGGAAAAGTGGACTAAGGCCCTCTCTGCCTTATTTCTTCCAAGTATATGTCAATGTTCAATTATATCTATCAACATTTCAGTTAAAAATCACTGATAGAAGATGTATAGTGACCACAAACTAAGGAAAATTGAGATTTTAGAAAAGAAAAGGGAATTGATTAACTTGAAAAGTAGTTAGATTTAGGCAATGGATTCTGAATTCAGGATTGTAGAGGTTGACTACAACAGAATACAAATATGACAGTTACTTTTGTAAGACATATTTAAAAAATGTATGTATTTTATTTGTCATTAGAGGACACATTAAGATAAATGGCTTTCAAAATCTGAGAAAAATTAATGTCTAGTACATATTTTATAAGTTTCAGTGCTTATATAATGGAATAATGCATATGCATAACAGGGAGGAGGGAGGTGAGATAGAACAGAATGCATAAATACCTGAGTGAACTATTCAATAATAGAAATACATAATTTTTATTTTAGAATTAACCTTCCTAATATTTTATCCTGCTATTCTAGGCATCATAGATACAAAATCTTACTCTTGGTTAAAAGTAACAAGAATTTTTGCTTTGTCAAAATATATTTGATGAAGCCTAATAACATTTTAATTTTGTTTCCTATGAGAGAGTATTTATTGTTACATGGTAAGTTATCCTACACAAATAGCACACTCACATATTATATCAGATACTCTGATCTAATTTTGATCCTCCCAGACATTTATTGTACATTTTTATGGCTTTATATCAAACAATATCATAATTCATCTGGAAGCCTCTTTATGAGTAACAAAATATCTGTAATTTGAAAACGTTGACCCTTTGCTTGGTATTTGCAGGTCTATGATTTGC
The DNA here is from genome assembly GCF_049350105.2 of Macaca mulatta. Lineage (NCBI taxonomy): Eukaryota > Metazoa > Chordata > Mammalia > Primates > Cercopithecidae > Macaca > Macaca mulatta. The sequence goes on from NC_133422.1 coordinate 60,986,265, forward strand.
TCACCTAACTGTACATGGAAAATTATAATAGCCATAGAATGAATGTTATGACAAAATATAAGGGCATTATCAAATACTTAGCAAGCTATATTTAGACTAAAAATAGCAACTAAATAGCACTAATGTTCTTTTTTTTTTTTTAACATTGTTGCCATGAGAAATAATTGTCCTCTTCTGCCCTACATATCAGTTGTACTCCAGGCTACCATCCTCATTATCACTTGATAGTTCAACGGCTAAAATACTGCTGTTTTTCTGTAATTATTCTTATTAGCCATTTTGCATAAAAGCTTATGAGACAGTAAGTCAATTATATATGCAATTATAAATGAGAAACTCAAGAGTGAATAGGTAAATAATTCTTCTGAGGTCACAAAATAGTCAAATGTTTGGGCAAAAATTAACATTTTTCTTTTTCCAGTCTCAGTCTAACATTGTGTTCCTGATTATTTTGGCTGGGTCTTGGATATAAATGTTTCATCATGTATGCCTAAACTAATATGAATGTTTGATTACATATAAAAATCTATAATTTATTACGGTTGTTCTAGAAAATTGGTAGTAACATTAACTTTTAAATATATATGTTTTTGTAGACATTGTGTCACAATGGTAAAAAAAGAAAGGAATATAATTTCAACTCAGAATTCTTGAATTCTCTTAAACTTTTGACTCTTTTTGACCATATAAGTTTTTTTGTTGATACATAATAATTGTACATATTTATAGGGTACATGTGATATTTTGATACATTCATACAATGTGTAATAATCAAATCAGGGTAATTAGGACATCCATCACTATCAAACATTGATCATTTCTTTTGGGAACATTCCAAATCTTTTAACTATTTTAAAATACACAATAAATTATTGTTTACTATATTTACCCTACTGTGTGTGCTAGCAAACACTCAAGCTCATTCTTCTTATATGTCTGTATATTTGTACCCATTAGCTGACTTCTCTTTATCCTCCCCTCCTCGGTCACTTCCCAGCCTCTGGTAACCACCATTCTACTCTCTACCTCCATGAGATACATTTTTTTAGTTCCCACATACAAGTGAGAACATGTTATATTTGTCTTTCTGGGCCTGGCTTCTTTCCCTTAATATAATGTCCTCCATGTTCAGCCATATTGCTACAAGTGACAGGATTATATTCCTTTTATGGCTGAATAATATTCCATTGTGTATATCTGCCACATTTTTTTTTCATCCATTCATCCACTGATAGCCACTTAGGTTGATTGTGTATCTTGGCTATTGTGAATAGTGCTGCAATACACATGGGAGTGCAACTCTCTTCTACACACTGATCTCCTTTCTCTTGGAGATATACCTAGCAGTGGGATTGCTAGAACCTACAGTATTCTTTTTTCTTTCTTTTTCTTGAGACAGGGCCTTGCTGTAGCACTCAAGCTGGAGTGCAGTGGTATGATCACAGCTTACTGCAGCCTCACCCTCCCAGACTCAAGAGATACTCCTCCCTCAGACTCCCGAGGAGTTGGGACCACAGTTGTGCACCACTGCACCTGGCTAACTTTTTTTTATTATTATTTTTTTTGTAGAGGGGTCTCAGGATGTTACCCAGGCTGGTAGTATTTCTATTTTTAGTTTTGTGAGAAACCTCCATACTGTTCTCCATAATGGCTGTACTAATTTACAATACCAAGAACAGTATACTAGAGTTCCTTTTTCTTCGCATCCTTACCAGCATTCAGTCTTTATCTTTTTGATGATAGTCATTTTACCTGAGGTCGATGATATTCCATTATGGTTTTGATTTGCATTTTTCTTATGATTAGTGATGCTGAACTTTTTTTTTTTTTTCATATACTTGTTGGCTATTTGTAAGTCTCTTTTTGAGAAATGTCTATCTGGACCATTTGCCTACTTTTTAAACTTTTTTTTTTTTTTTTTTGCTAGTGAGTTGCTTGGATTTCTTATATATTCTGATTATCAATCCTTTGTTGGATAGATAGTCTGCAAATATTTTCTCCCACCATTCTATAGGTTGTCTCTTTAATCTGTGGATTGTTTCTTTTGTTACTTGGGTAAATCTATTAGCCACTTCTGAATCCCTTGTTCTCAATTACAACTCCATTCAGTTATCTTCTCCTATTCTTAATTTTGCCTGACCCTCTTAGATAGATTTTCTTGTCACATGTGTGAGTTTCTTAAAAGAAAAGATTGTGTCTTGCTCATCAATTTATCATTAGATTCTAGCATAGTATCTGGCAGAGGTTGAGATGCTAGGGTAAGACAGTCCATTTGCAATGTTTTATAAACTAAAAACTAATTTACAGACTTACATCTTTTTATATTGCAATCAAATTGCAGTCAGTTAAGGGTATTTTGTTGAGAGCAGCTGGATTTTTTTTTTTTTTTTTTTTTTTTTTTTGGTGCAAAATCAACAGAAATGCAATGCAACTGATCAGTCAATATTACTTGTATGTGGACATAGGAATCCTGAACCGTCCCACTATCAGGTTCTTTTACATGATGGAGTGTTCAGTTAATTTTTTCCTCTACTTTCTTCCTTTCTACCAATATTTTGCAGCTTTATTTCTCTTCCCTACTTCTAGTTTTAACATTCCATAGGACATCCATAAAATGCCTCTAGTCAATAGCTTAGATACTCTTATCATTTTGGACAAAATCACCTAGGAAAACACCACCTGTCAATAAATTCAGTTTTCTGCTTTCCTACTTGCCTACACCAAAGCTGTAAACCATTACCAAAGAAAAATCACAGGGAAAAACAAGAATATCTCAACAACACATTCTTAGTTGAGCCATTGAATCTCAATATTGCTGAGCCTTAATTTGAATCTCAGTCTCCTCAAATCTGTTTTGTCTCCCTGATTCGACAATCTCATTTCTCTTCCTCTATGTCTTTACTGAACCAGACCTCATGCAAATGATCTTGTCTACTAATACCTACAGAAAGCAGAACTTTTCAGGTGAAAATAACCTTAAATTGATGATATACAAGCTACCCACACATCCTCCGTTTATATGCTCCTTTAAAATGGAGTGCATGCTCCTTAATATTCTCTTGTGTCTTCCGTATCCCAATTCCTCCAGTCTTCTAAACACTTTGCTGCGCAGTCTATTTTCTGTCTTCAAATTCCCACACTTAATACATCTTTCAAAAAGGTGAAATCATATTTGTCCTCAGAAATAATTTATTTAAGCCAATGTGTCTATCTACTACTGAGCTGTTCTCCCTTTCCATCTGTAATTCCTGTAAAAGACATATTTCTCACAATTTCTATCCAGTCATTCTCACCCTTCAACAAACTGGAATGTGGCTTCTGCCCTTGACTGTTTCATAGAAGCTGGCCTTTCTTCAGCCACAAACAATTCCACTGTGACAAAACTCAATGCAGGAAATAAATAATTGAGAGGTGGCAATGTGCTAGCAGCCCTCACTGTCGCCTCGTCGGCCCCGACATCCACTCTGGCAGCACTTGAGCAGCCCTTCAGCCCACCACTGCACTGTGGGAGCCCCTCTATGGGCTGGCTGAGGCGGGAGTTGGCTCCCTCTTCTTATGGGTAGGTGTGGAAGGATAACCACTGGTGGGAACCAGGGCTGGGCGCGGTGCTCACAGTCCAGAGCGGGCACGGGGAGGGGCTCAGCAAGCCCCACACTCAGAGCCGCCAGCCTGCGCCCTGGCCCAGGGCAGTGAGGGGCTCAGCACCCGGGCCAGCAGCTGCAGAGGTTGCACCGGGTCCCCCAGCACTGCCGGCCCACATGCACTGCGCTCCAATTCTCACCCGGACTCAGCTGCCTCTCCTCAGGGTAGGGCTCGGGAACTGCAGCCCACCATGTCCCAGCCCCCTACTCTGCGGTGGGCTCCTGCTAGGCCCAAGCCTCCCCGACAGGCACCGCCCCCTGCTTCATGTTGCCCGGTCCCATCCACCGCCCAAAGGCTGAGGAGTACAGGCTCGGCTGGGGACTGGCGGGCAGCTCTGCTTGCAGCCCCAGTGCGGGATCCACTAGGTGAACCCAGCTGGGCCTAGTGGGACTTGGAGAACTTTTATGTCTAACACTCTGTATCTAGCTAAAGGATTGTAAATGCACCAATCAGCACTCTGTCAAAACGGACCAACCAGCTCTCTGTAAAATGGACCAATCAGCTCTCTGTAAATTAGACCAATCAACTCTCTGTAAAATGGACCAATCAGCAGGATGTGGGTGGAGTCAGATAAAGGAATAAAAGCAGGCTGCCTGCGCGAGCAGCAGCAACCTGCAAGGGTTGACTACCACTTGGGGAAGGTGTGTTCTTTTGCTCTTCATAATAAATCTTGCTGCTGGTCGCTGTGTGGTTCATGCCACTTTTATGAGCTGTAGTACTCACCGCTAAGGTCTGTAGCTTCACTTCTGAAGCCAGAGAGACCACAAACCCACTGGGAAGAATGAACAACTTCAGATGCTGATACACTCACCTCCAGGGTCTGCAGCTTCACTCCTGAAATCAGCCAGACCACAAACCCGCCCGAAGGAAGAAACTGCGGACACATCTGAACATCTGAAGGAACAAACTCTGGACACACCATCTTTAAGAACTATTTAACACTCAGCGCCAGGGTGTGCGGCTTCATTATTCTCAAAGGCAGGGAGACCAAGAACCCACCAATTCCACAGAATGACCTAGTAATAATAAAGATTTTTCTGGGCCAGGTGCAGTGGCTCATGCCTGTAACCCTGGCACTGTGAGAGGCTGAGATGGGAGATCACTTAAGGTCAGAAGTTCGAGACCAGCCTGGCCAACATGGTGAAACCCCTACTCTACTAAAAATGCAAAAATTACCTGGGCATGGTGGCACATGCGTGTAATTCCAGCTACTCGGGAGGCAGAGGCAGGAGAATTGTTTGACCCTGGGAAGCAGAGGTTGCGGTGAGCTGAGATCTCACCGTTGCACTCCAGCCAGGGTGCCAAGAATGGAACTCCATCTCAAAAAATACGTAGATAGTTGTTAGGAAAATACTATATTTACATTTTCAGTCCTAGCTTGCTTCTGGTTCCTGACACAGACATACCTGTTAGTATTTCTCACAAGTGTCTATCATACCTCTATGAGTTCCTACTTCAGTAAATAGCACCGTAATCCGCCCAGTTGTTTAAGTCAGAAATCTGGGTGTCTTTATTGATATGTTCCCTGAATTCTCCTCACATCCAGTCCCATCAGGATTTACTCAAAAATCTGGGAATGGTTCTTAACTGGCTTTGGAATAATGCTGAAAAGCCTTAGAAAGACCACATGACCCTGTAAGATCACACCATACCTACCACTTTCCTCTTCAATGAGTATGCTCCAAACATATTGCCTTCGTTTAGTTTTTAAAATATATCTTGCTTTTACATCCCTCTAGGCCTCAGAATTCCCTCTTCTCACTGTGTGGTATCCTCTTCATCCATCAATACCTTTTCATCCTTTAGGTTTTAGCTAAGATATTCCCTCAAAGACATTTTTGAAACCATCTCCCTCTATCAAGTTATATCAAGTTTCTCTTTTATTCACTCTCAAAACACACTATTTTTTTCTGATTGAATTTAATGAGATTTTTATAAATTAATGCTATGTGATTTCCTTATCAGGCAAGCCTTATGAGATAAGAAACTATGTCTCTCCGATAACTCAGCACAATCTTATAGATAGTAACTGCTTACTAAATATGTTGATTTTATGTTTTTCTACGATAATTAGCACAGAATCATAGTACAAAAAAAGTCACCAGAATAAAATATGTAAGCTAGACACTTTGGATTACTGTTAACCTAAATAAAAAAGATCAATTATCATAAAACATCACAGATTTAAGAAAAAAAAAAAGTAAAGGCAAAATTCAACTGTACAAAGCAGGTAGCCTTTACTTTCATAATCAACATGAGGTTAGAAACTATTTTGTAAATTCAAATCAAGTCTTCATTTATAAACACTTTATTTCTTTGATAGTTTTATTATTTTAAAACTTCAAAATTAATATATATTCCAAAAATGTTAATTATAAATGAGAATTGTAGCTCTGTGATTAGGTCTTCCAATTTCTTTATACATACACACACAGACACACACAGAGCTATGTGTACATATATATATATATTTATAATGTCCATAATAGTAGCAATGAAATTTCAGGTCATAGATTTAAATATTTGTGGCTATTACAGGGCCTCTGGCCTCTGGAGGGATCTTGTTTAAGATTGTTAAAGATAGCATTCACAGTTAGAGTCCTAACCTTGGTAGATCATTAAATAAGAAACTACTAAGGAGACATTCACTTCCTCTAGCCAATGCTTCTTTTTTATTCAGCATGACAGAATCCACACCATAACTGCAAAGTAATCTGTTTTGTTTTGGAATCATAATTACATATTGACAAGTTAAACTGTGAGACCTAACTAGGGGAATTTAAGCCATTATGGGAGCATTCTCATGGGGAAAACCTAAAGGGACATCAATTATTTTGCCACAATCTCACTCCTTTTCAATTTTCCATTCTTGTGTGCAATGAAATCCTGGGAGAAAAGAAGCTATAAAAATACTGGATGCAATACATTGCCAGGAGATTGAGAAATAGCTTCTATGGGTAATTAAAATGAAAACAGGTACAACTCATCAGAGAACGTATTCAAAGGAAAACATTTCTATCAGTGCAATATATTTATTTTTATTTTTCATATAAATTTACACTAAAAAACTATAATATCAAACTATATATGAAATACATATAATTATGAAGATATTATAACTGCTTGAATAAAAACAACACATAACCTGATAAGTAATTGACACAATTATCTCACTGAAAAATAACCTGGTATTATATAATTTAAATTCATTTAAAAAATCTTTGCTACTGTTACATGAGATCAGAATTATTGTTATTGATTTTTTCAGTGAACCAGTCTACTAACAAATAAATATATAGGAAATTAAAATTAGTAATATTACCATATATACTATTTGCCAATAATATATAAGTTAAGATGGATTTTAACATAAAAAATATTATTTCCAGAATTGATTCATCTTAAGCATAGAATTATTACTTGCAGGAACAAAACTCTATCCTGGACTTCAGAAACAGGAATTATAAAGTAAATAATAGAATCCAAAATGAATAATGAAAGCATTTTTAAAATTTAAATTTTGTTTCATTAATGACATTAAAAAATAATATCTGTATTATCAATATTATATGAATTCTATATTTGAAGCACAAAATACTTACATTGAAAGAAAGCTTGGTATGCTCTGACACCTATTTTGGAGATTTGTCATTGTCCCTCGTCACTCAGTAGCCCAGAAATACACTGCATAGGATAGATAGTTCATATCTGTATTTCTATTACTTTTGTACTCCACTCCCGCCCTGCTAACACACACAAATTGAAATAGAAACAGCCTGGCTTACTGATAGGAGATTGCTTTCACATTTTCCTAAGTTTTTCAGTTCCACTTGAGTTGAAGAGCATTAGTTATTGGTTAAAAGAGGGTTTTCAGAGTTATGGATTTTAGCACTTTGTTGACAGGATTCAGATGCTCGGCAAACTTGGCTAAAACCTAGAAAGTGACAGATGCGTGAAAAGTTGAAAAAATAGGACACATAACTGTAAGCTCAGCTGATAAACTTCTGCCAGAGGTTTAATATTTCTTAAAGTGCGGACTCTGAGAGAAAGGTAGAAAAATTATAATCACAAACTAATTTCTGGTCCCTTAATCACAACTAGTGATTAGCCTGAAATCAAAATTAATATTTGTCTCTATGTAAAAGGTATACTGTATATTTATCAAGAGAGGTATAGATTATCTAAAAGTTTATTTTATGTATTTTCCCTAACGTATTCAATATGCTCCATAAAGACACTTGAAGCAAGTAAAAAATGTAATATTACAAAGATACTTGTAAAGTAGAAAAATTTACTTTTTCAGATAATTTGTTAAAACATTCTTCAGCATCAAGGAAAACGTCATACCTTCTAGCCTCATATGATCTTCCTATTTGAATGTGGTATTTACCTACTCAGGGGAGGCTGAAGCTGTAGTGAGAGTTTTCAACAGTGAGAACTGACTTTTGAGTTGAATATTATTCGTTGTCTGACCTCAAACAAATTATTTAGGTTTCATGAGCTACAATTGTTTTTCATCTTTAGAGTGAGGATAATAGCTACCCACCCTGCAGGATGGATGGCCGAGAGGATGAAATACTTGTAGTCAGCCTGCTGTAGGGCCTGGATAAGCACTCTATGTGTTTGTTGAGTGGTTGTAGTTTGACTCATGGGAATGAAACAACTAGAAATTTTGCTTTTGATAGCACCTCTAAAACAGTGATCTCAAATGCTTCCATTTCAGACTAGCATATTTTACAAGAAAAGAACAAATGTACAGAACTAGAAGCTATATTGAAGTCTCCAATGGTTCATGCGTTAAGTAGAAAAAAGAGAAAGTCAGGCTTTGAATGGTCCATTGAACATCTAATTTCTTGCATTTATTCTTCTGTGTAAACAATGCTAAAAACAATGATTGTCACATAATGACACATAATATGAGCTTAGAAAGTCAATTCAGTAGCCATTTTGGGAGCCAATTGAGTTCACCCTGCTCTCTGCCAACTAGCCACACTTTCCTCTTCCTGTGAATTTCCAGTCAGTCTCTATGCTTCTTAAATCTTTGCACATCTGAGTGATGCTTTAATGTCTCTGCAAGGCAAGGTAACTTACAATTCCATCATTGACCCTATTGGAGACACGCAATGTGGGCCTTTGTTTTGTTGCCGTAGGAGATAAAGAAGACCTATAAATCAACCAGTAAGGACTGGGACCTGTAGAATAAACTTTCTCTCCATTGTTTAATGGCCACAAAAATTGCATATGTAATAGAAGCCCCTCTATTCCACAGGTACATGGTTCCTTAATTGCCTTGTCTATAGTTTTGGCATGTATAATAAATAAGAAACTCTTTCTCCTAAAATTGATGTTCCCATTAGTTTTATTTTGCAGTAGTCATTAGCCACAACTAAAATATAAATATATAAATCAAAATAAGTGTTCCATAATGGAGATAATAAAATCTACTACATAAAATGGCTTCATTTAAATATACTAAAGTATATCAGCAGCCCAAAATGCTAAACTTCAAACTGGAAAAATATTGCTTCAGGGACAAGCAATGTTAAATTATTATCAAACAAAATAGTGCCATATTAATTTGTTGAAGGTCAAAAACATGAATAGGAAAATGACTGCTATGAGAAATACATTCCAATGGTAGAAAAATAGATTTTCTATGCTGACAATTTTGCTGTGAGCCTGGACATCTGATACCATGGTGTGATGGGGAAAAGAAGAGGTAAAAGGAAACTATCAATTGTAATAATTGTGGCAATAAAATTATAGCAAAAAATGGGCATGTAAAGTCAGTTAGATTGGACATATTTATGTATACTCATCCAATAAAAAGATTTGAAGTGGCTTGATTATCTAAATGAGTACACTAAAATATTGTCTGGCACACAGTAGGCTCTTAAATATTTGAGGAGAAAAAGAAGGATAAAAGGTAGCAAGGAAGGAAACATGATAAAGGTAGGATTCATCTTAGATCTATTTGACAAAACTAGTGTTCTTAACTATTAAGTTAGAAAGAAGTAATCTTCAAAGACCCCTCACTGGAGCACATTAAGTGAGCTGATACTGGAGATAATTTCAAAAGTCCAGGTAACATTTTCAGAGTCAAAATTAGATCTACACCATAAAAAGATTTTTGAAGATGTTCAAATACCTTTCTTTTATATATCTTTTATCTCTTAAGTTTCCAGGAGCAATAGGATCTATGCATCTCTAAAGATTATAGATTCAAGTCTAACAGAAATATGTTATTGTTAGAGTAAATGAATATTTTAATTAAAAGTTAATAATTTCCTATAGTATCTGTATATAAACTTTGTATTTTCTTTACCTCATGTAAATCTAACGAAATATTCTCTTATAATTATGTATCAACTTAAAACATCTTTGTTAAATTATTTGTCTTTTTTTCTAAGAAGTATTGGCATATACAACTATTAATTTTGAGATTATTTTCTTACTAGGTTGTTGGAGGCCTAGGATCTAGTGTTATATTCAGTTTTCTATCCTCAATACCTATCATTCTGTCTGGCACCTGGGAAATTGTCAATAAATGCTTGTTAAATAAGTATATGTCTGTTATTAGCATAAACGCATGTATAGAAAAAGTCATTAAACCTTGATTGAAGTGCCTAATATTGTCAAATGCTCAGAAATACAGAGTGGGTGGTGGTGGGAAGTATTTGTCAATGGTATGGACATCTTTCTGGGGTGATAAAAATGTTGTACAGTCATTAACACTATCAACTTTAGAACATTTTTATCACCCCAAAAAGATGTCCTTACCATTGACAAATACTTCCCACCACCACCCCACACTGTACAGCTTAGCATTTAACAATGAGGCACTTCATTCATAAAGCCATAGAAATGTACACTTTAAATGAGTGTATCCTATAAGCAAATATGTCTCAAAATTGTTAAAAAGACAATAAGCTCAATAATTGCCACATTAATTTTGACGATTTTTCCCCTATCCATGCAAGCTGATGTCAAAAATAACTGAGAACAATCTGAGCAGGAGAAGATAGAAGTGACTTTGAAAGATTACAGAGGTGGGTATCTTCTTAATGCTGAACATGGTGTTATTTCTATCCACAGTGGTGGTCAGCAACTCTGATCTATAGGCTACAGCCTCTTCAAATTTTATTTCCACTGATATCTTTTCATTTATGAAGCTGTAATTCTTACATTAAAATCTTTATACCCATTTTTGAAAATGCTATGAGAGCTACTAAACTTTACCAGAAAATAAGCAATGCCTCACATTCATCACAAATAGAAACCATGAAATGGTAATTTTTGAATTCCAGACAGCAAAACATTGTAAATAGATTATGTCTGGAAAATGGTTTAGCTGACTACAACAAAATTTAAAAAGCAAATGAAAGTTTTAAAACCTTAAAACTTCATTGTCACTGGCAACTCAGTATCATTCTATGGATGAGCTAAAATAAGCATTAAGATAGCATAATTGTTAAACCAGATCATATTTTGCTATGTGAAGGTTTCTTGCAATACTGGGTAGTGAATAATAAGGAGATTAACATTAAACACACCATCTGTTGTGCGTTTTTTGTCTCAGAGAAGATGCACAGCAAAAGTGAATTCCCTGAAGTACAATGTTATCAGAGATGCTTTTAATTATAGTATTTATTCCTTCTCCTCACAAGAACAAACTTACATTGGAAGGGAGAATGCAGATAAAAGATGGGTAAAAGGAAGTATGTTACTTCAAACTTAAAAACAAAAAGTTTTCATCATGAAGCGGAATCATTTAATTACTCTAAGATTTCCTGAAAGGATTTCAATTTCATCCCCCAAAATTGAATTATATCCATGTGTGCCCAAGAAATGAAGTGTGCCAGGTGCTGCTATAAAAATGAGCAACTTAATGGCAGTCCCCATTTCTTTCTTCAGTCTCTTTGTGGTTTAATTGCTTACCACTTGAAGTTGTGCCTCAGAGATCTACATAATAATACAAAACTTACACCGTCCACCAGTCATCCTATTTAGATCTTGAAAAATGTACCTCATCTAGTCTGCATAATGACTATTCATATGGATATGGAACAGAGGATCAGCTAATCTATTTCTCTTCATGTCGTTGTCCCTTTTCAGTGTAGAACTTAAATCTTCCTCTGGAAAGCCAATGAGAATCCCATGCTTCAGGAAATCACTCTGGGTAATGTCTTGAGACCAAAGCATATATCATTACACACCTAACCTATCATAATGAGATAGAAAAGTACTCTTATTTTTATTAAAAAGGACAGAAATTGCATTCTGTTCTCTTAAAAAATAATAATTTTGGCTTACCTTTGGAATTTCACACTGTTACATTCCATATTAGAAGAATAGGTTATATCTTTACTAGATGGCATCATGCTAATAATAATCTGGATAAGGTAAAATGTTGTGAAGTCATTTAAGTAATTATCCTGATATTTCACTCATCTCAAAAAGCTAATCATTTCACATGAAAGACAAAATAATGCCGGGCGTGGTGGCGTGTATTTTGTAAAAATACAACAATTAGCCTCATGTGGTGGTGTGCACCTGTAGACCCAGCTACTTGGGATGCTGAGGCAGGAGGATCTCCTGAGCCTGGGGGGTGGAGGTTGCAGTGAGCCAAGATCATGCCACTGCACTCCAGCTGGGTGACAGAGTGAGACTCTGTCTCAAACAAATGAATAAAATAAATAAATAAATAAATAAATAGATAGATAAAATATTAACAAGTTGACTGATATTTGCTACTTCAAGAGAGCCTTGTTCTTTTACCATTTCTTTATATGAAAGATATCTTTGTGTGAACTCCCACATTCAGTGTAATTACCTTAGGTTATATTTCATAAACATTTCCAATGCTGAAGGTACTATGAAGTCCAGTGTCTTGTCAAACTATGACTTTGGTCACCACTACCTAAACAGTATGGAGGGATAAACAATAGACAACTAGATTTCAAATAGTAAATACAAATCCTCTATTTACTCTCCACCCAAACACGTGATTACCTCTCATCTGGTTTAGATTCCTCCTTTTACTTGAACCCCTCTACCATGTTTATTAGTCTTTTAGACTTCATTTACATTTTGTCCTCTGCTAAATAAGGTCCATACGTGGGCATAAGAATGCTCATGAAATTGTGTGTGCATGTAGTTTATTTATTTTTTTAATTATTATTATTTATTTTTTGCATTGGTTCATTTTGGTGTCATGAACTATTTGCATAATGAGATTAAAGAAATGAATATCCTCTTCAGAAAAAATGCATATATACATTTAATAAAATAAATAAATGCATAAACCCACCTACAACATCATGTTCATTTTAACTTACTTGATTATAATTTCTTACCACTTGATTGTCTACTCAATATTTAAGAATGAAACTCTTAGGCTGGGCGCTGTGACTCACGCCTGTAATCCCAGCGCTTTGGGAAGCCGAGGCAGGTGGATCAGGAGGTCAGGAGATTGAGACCATCCTGCCTAACACAGTGAAACCCCGTCTCTACTAAAAATACAAAAAATTGGCCGGGCGTCGGGGGACGCGCCGATAGTGACAGCTACTCGGGAGGCTGAGGCAGGAGAGTCACTTGAACCCAGGGGGGCGGAAGTTACAATGAGCCAAGATTGCAACACTGCACTCCAGCCTGGGAGACAGAGAGAGACTCCCTCTCAAAAAAAAAAAAAAAAAAAAAAAAAAAAAATAGAATAAAACTCTTTGAAATAGTTTGTCATTTCTTGCTCTATTTAATCATATTCTCTGTTTAGCAAGAAATTAGCTGTTTCGATAGGAAAAGCCTAAGAATGCTACTTCCACTGTGAAACAAACATAATTTTTGTAAGAAGGTTTTTTGTTTCTTCATTTTATGGAACAGAGAAATATAACTTCTTGCTAACTGTTCCAAGAGTTTAAAATGATGGCCAATAGAAATACTATCATCATTTTTTAAATCTACAGCTCACTACATGTAGGTTATACAGATGGTGTGAGCTGATGTTACCATTTACATAGTCAAACTATAATTTGGCCTTTCCTCCTTTGTGTATATTTTCTTTCATGTAAGAAGCCCAAAACCTACACCTCACAAGTAAGATTACTTCCAAACCCATTGCAGACACTTTGATTGTCTGGGAGAACCCAGTCAAGTAGTATGTTGTGTTTGATTTGAGTCAGTGGCTTTGCGAGGAACTAAAAGCATCTGGCTAACTTTTTAATTTATCGAAGGATTGTGATTTGGTTATTAGATAGAGTAGAAACTTGTGGTTAAGGAAAAGGGATACCTTCACCTTATGAACTATATCTTACAAGTTTTATATGATATTAATAGAACACTGAATCACAGTGCAATATCTCAAAGCAATCCAAATAAAATATATACTCAACAGAATCATTTTGGAGTACAGAATTAATCATTCAGTACAGAATTTCTCCCAAAAGCAACAATTCCAAGATTGATACTAAATATTACTGCTAAAAACAACCTAGGCATTTTATTTTGCTTACAAGTTTCCTAAAGTTGCTAAAATATTGAACAAAGTTGATAAATATTAGATACTGTCACCACACAATCCTTAAATAAGTGATTCATTTAAGTTTCAGTTATCATTCAGGATCAATGGATTCATTATGCTGCTATAACATTTATTTAAACTCAAATTCATATTTTTCTAGATCATTTCTAACTCTAGAAAAATATGATTTAAATTTTTTATAATAGTCTTCATCATATTAAAGACTATCAAAATATATCACTCCTAATTCAAACAGCATTTATTTAACTCCAAATATACACAAGGAATGGTAGTTGATAGAGGAAGGAATGAAATACAGTTATTGGCCTGCAGAGGCTCACGATGGAAATGGCAGGCAGTTTTTTAAGTGCTAAGAAGCACCTATCTTAAGAATATGAGGTGAAGAGTTTAATTGCAACTAGCAATAAGCTAAGAACACTGCAAAAACAAGGTGGTATTTAAAATGTAGATAAATAAAATTCTGTTATGTAACGAAAGTGATATAGTCATCCCAGTTGGAGAAAATTGTTTATAGAAAGGCATATCATTAGAAAACAAAGGCATATGATTGGGGGTAGGGGGGTTGGGTAGAATTAGAAATTTGAGTGACCGAGGTATGGGGGTTCATATTCAGAGAGTGCCCCAACAACTCCAAAATATCGAGGAGGTGGTGTATGAATTTATTTATTTTATTAAATGCATATATGCATTATTTTTCTGAAGAGAATTTTTATTTCCTGTATGAGACACATAAAAATAGAAAATTCTCTTTGTACTATATAATGTTTTGATTATCTGTGAGAAATTGAAACTAGTTAGGTAGTTTTTCAATATAGCTGGGACCTTTACCATCCCTCAAAAAAAATCTGATGCAACTAAAATTAATGTAAATGTATATCTCCCCTTATTTTTTAACAGATTCTTATCGCTGCATTCCTGAGCAAACTTCCTGAATAAATAAGAATAATCAAATTTCCTTCCTGCCTTATCAATCTATTTTTCAAAATAAAATATGTTGCTTTAAAAATATTTTATCTCTTCATTTAAGAACTTAAAAAAAATTTCAGAAATCAGATCCCTTAACACATTCCTCACTATTCATTATTTTATCTTAAAAATAGTTGCATTGTCATAAAATGAAAAGCTAATGATACTAACACTAGGCAGAAGACTTGATGATAACCTCACTTATTCTGCCAGAGAACCTCAGGAGTGGCCTGTGATGCCACTGGTCTTTTTTTCTTTTCTTTTCTTTTTTCTTTTCTTTTCTTTTCTTTTCTTTTTTCTTTTCTTTTCTTTTCTAGGACTAGCAATTACATTAGACTGTATTGCAGTGTGCAGAGGTGAACAAATGATCTTAGAATAAGAATATATGACCAACAAATTCAGTTTCGGTTTGGACCTAAGACAAAGAGACAAAAAGTGGTCTTTTGTGGTCAACCCTCTGCATTTCAAGCAAAGCCCATTAAATGAGTGATTTATCTTCGGTCAAGACTATTGGGTTAGCACATTATATCTCTGTGAGATAAGCTTGCTCCATTTCAACCCACATCAAACAAAGACCTTATTGAAAAGTTCTAGCTATGAGACAGGAGCAAGGGAATGCATTCACAAATAAGAGTCAGAGGATACCCTTGTTAACTAAATGATGGCTAATAGCTTTATTTAGATTATTCAATAGATACAGGGAGAAATGAGTATAAATAAACTAAAAGTAGGGAAAGTATCAGCATAATGACAGATTAATGATACAATATTTGCAAAATGAAAAAATATCAGTGATCCGAAGTAATGCTATGTAATGGACACACACACACACACACACACACACACACACACACACAGAGAGAGAGAGAGAGAGAGAGAGAGAGAGAGAGAGATACATTAACTAAAATTTAAAATTTAGAAATTAAATTATAGATTGTTCATTTTCATTGAGTCTGGTTTTCAACCCAAGCAATGCTTTTTGGAACAAAGTAATCACTGTGACATCATATGCATTCCTGAGAGAAGATCTAAGTGTGCACCTGTTTGCCTTTGCAGCAACATCAAATGGTTGGGGCTCTCTTCCTCCAGGAGGCTAGCCCAGGCTACTTGGTACAGACGTATCAAGGTTCACAGCAATAAACAGGGCAAAATCCAATGTGAAAACACTTTTCAAGTCTCTGCTGGCACCACATTTGTTAACACATAATTGGCCCAAGGAAGGGAAATTACACTCCTAGATGGATTGTGTGGCGAAATATATTTCACCACTAGACAAGAGGAGTTGCAAAATATTGACACATCAAAAAACCCTACTGTAATACTATTATTATACAATATACTCATGACTTAAAATTTTAGGTGGCAAATGTGGAAATAAATTCAAAGTTCCTGGTAGTAACATAATCTGTTATTTCTAAAAATAGATTTTAAACAACCTCGCATATCATCATGGAATCAACACTTTGTTGTTGCAAAAGTAAGTAGATTTTATTGACTGAAACACTACTAATTCCTTGACCATATGAATGTAACTTATTAGCAGGAAAAATGAAAATAATATTAATTTTCCTGCGAGTATGGCATCCATCAGCTGGGCACAGTAATCCCAGCACGGGAGGCCAAGGCAAGAAGATCACTCGAGCCCAGGAGTTCCAGATTAGCCTGGGAAACATCGTGAGACTTTGTCTCTGCAAAAAATATTTGAAAATTAGCTGGGCACGGTGGCACAAAACTCTAGTTTCAGCTACTCAGGAGCTTGAAGTAAGAGGATCCCTTGAGCCCAAAGGGTTGAGGCTACAGTGAGACATGATTGAACCACTGTAGTCCAGCCTGGGGAACAGAGTGAGACCCTGTCTCAAACAAAACAAAACAAAACAAAAAGACTACGGTATAAATCAAGGAGTTAGAACACAATAAAAAACACAAACATACAAACAAAAAGAACATCATATTAAATAGAAAAAAAAGATCTCAGATCTCAGATCTCATCTTCATTAGCTACCATCTTCTGAGCAATTATATAAAGAAAATCTGAAGGCAATGTTGTTTTAGCACTCTAAAGGTAAACCACCCTCAGTAACCACGAAATCTACTTAGCTGCTGTCATCACTACATGCTTCCAGCTGGGAGAACATCAATGTCTGTTTTCTGAGCTGTGAACCTCAGGTTATTTATCAGAATTGGCAGATGGATGGCCTAATGCTATGTGAAAATAATACAGTACTCTATGTGTATATGGGGTTCAGGTTTCTAAGATGGTCAGAGGTAGACTTCCTGAATCACTTCCTAAATCATCTTTTTTTCATGGGAATGAATGATTCAGCAATACAGCAGAAGTGAACTTGCAGCATAATTAAAAAAATAAGAAGAAGAAAGTTTTGGAGGTTATAAAATCATTCATGAAACTAACTTTCAAATCAAATAAAATATTGCCCAAAGAATCAAGAATGCTAAACAGGTAGAGGATAATAATTCAGGAACTTTCACATCTTTAGTGGACCTCATGCTTTTGGATGAATGTCGCTCACCTCTAAGATATGTCTGTTCCGCCCTCCCTCTTGCAGCTCTCTTGTTCTTTGATATTCTGGGAGACTGGGCAAAGGAAGAGAAAAACTGACCATAATCTCTTCACTTTTTCTTTACAGTAACTTTGGAAAAAATCATTTCTTGCTTGACAGAGCTTCCCTATGGCATTGGGCCACCTTCACATAGACATCTGTAATTCTTCTCCTGCTTGAAACAATCTCCCACATGCCACTCTTGTTAATGACGGAGATACCCTTTGATGGTGCTTAACATTTAATAGTGCTAGAGCTCCAGATTTGCCCAAACAACCTTTTCCATTTACCTTACCTCAAAGGCCTTCTAATTTTTCTTCGGAGACAGAAATCCTTTAAGCCCATTGTAT
Source organism: Macaca mulatta (assembly GCF_049350105.2). Classification (NCBI taxonomy): domain Eukaryota; kingdom Metazoa; phylum Chordata; class Mammalia; order Primates; family Cercopithecidae; genus Macaca; species Macaca mulatta. The sequence goes on from NC_133422.1 coordinate 61,004,318, forward strand.
CCTTAGGCTACAAATTTACTGAGATTTAGGTTTCCAATAAGAACGTTGAGATGAATGCCACCATCTCATTTATGAATCAATTTTTGCCCATCGGCTTTTTACTGTTATTACTTTTTATTTTATTTTGCACTCAGAGGAGAGAATCTCATATATATATATATGTGTGTGTGTGTATATATACATATATACACACACACACATATATATGCACACATCATATGTTTATTTAAACTGTTGAAAAATTAAATAAAATTAAAATCAGTGCACAAGGAAATTTCTAAATAATTTTGTTGCCCTACAATCTATTATACCTTGTCATTCATTTCTATGTTCACTGGAGAAAGATTCAGGATAAAATTCCTGAGGATTATGTTTAAAGCTGATTAAACAAGTTATTTTCTTGAAGATAATTCATGAAATGCAATATAGCTGACAGTATGATATATGCCATGTAATTGCATGGCTTGGGGTTCTAATGCAGACAGAGTGTTGAAGCAAAAAACAAAAAACCTACAGAGAAAAATTCTATTTTTTCAGGGGAATTACAACTCCATTATTATGAGAATTTAAAAAAAATTTCATAGTTTTATTAAAAAAGAACAGAAAAAAGTAGACTTTTGAGTTCCTTAGTAATCAATATTTCTGAAGGATTTCCCATTTTCCATTTGACTTTTGCTCTTTTCAGATGTACATGTTATATAAAATGTTCACTTTTACCTAAGCCAAAATGTTGCTTTAGTTGTTGGTTATCTCTCACCTAGTTTCAAAAGAAAATTAAATGTGTCCTATTCTTTAAACCCAACTAACTGAAGAGGTACTGTATGTTTGCCTTATAAATAAAATATTCCTGTACCTACATAACTTTTCATCATACTTATACTTACAGATTAGAAAGAGTCAGTGTACTTGAAAGAAAGCAATCAACTCTGAGAGCTCTTCAATTACAACAAAATTGTCAGCTAGATAGGAGGAATTAGTACTAGCGTTTGATACCACTGTAGGATGACCATAGGTAACAAAAATACATCATTTAGTTTAATATAGCTTGAAGGAGGATATTGAATGTTTCCAGCACTCAATTAAATATTTGTGATGATGAATATGCTAATTACCATGATCTGATCACTATATTTTATATGTAGCAAAACATTGCTCTGTACCCCATAAATATGCACAATTATTGTGGATCAGTAAAGAAAATAAAATGTAATTAAAAAGTATAGAGTGGAATCTCATGAATATTAAAATATTAATTACAAAATAGCTATATGGGATAGTCATACATGATGCCATAACTTGAAAACCAGAGTTCCATTGATCCCTAGAGGCTCCTAAGTGCCTGGGGGTTATTTGGAGAGGTAGGGATGCTGGTGATGTGGGCGCTGGGATGAATCCTGCTGGGGTGGGCAACAGGCTGAACTCTGGGTCTCTTATCCTATATTCAACTACAACAGCTGTTTTATATTCCAAATAATACTGCACTTGATTGAAAAGTTCTCTAATTTAAGAAATTAAAAAGTTTGAGTATACATATTATAGTTAAATGAAATAATTTTACATCTGGTAAGATTGTGTGACTGCAGAAATTTCACACAGATATTTATTAGGAAGAAGAATATTTTTCCTTTAAATATTAATATTCAAATTATTCCATGTGGTTCTATAAAAGTATAACTTTTAAAAAGTATGATTTAATAAGAAGGCACAATCCAATATATTATGTCATGTCATGAACCAATGGCATGCCTTATTGGACAAATTAAAAGCAGAGTGTTATGGTTTTTGTGCACACAAAGCTTCATCATCTAATGGGAAAAATAAGGAGAACCCTAACAAAATTAATTCTCTGTCCGTTTCCATAGATGTCATGTAAATTTGTTTCATGTTGTTTTAAGGTTTCCTATTTTTATACATTTATATAGGTTACTATGATTTAAACTAACCAATCAACCAAATAAAATTGATGGCAATTGTATTCCAGAGTGATAATTTAAGTACCATGAGATAATGGTCATATTGAGGCTTTGATAAGAAATTCTTAAATCTATAAAAAGCTCTTAACATGATTAATAACTCCAACTAATATTCTAAAGATATTAAACATAATAAACATGAAACAAAGTCTTTTTGAAAGTTATCTAAGTTCGTGTTAAACTATGAATTGGTTGTTCCACAACCAAGTGAAACTTAGATTCTGAATATAAAATAATAACTCTCTGGGACAAAAAATCTACATGCTATTTAGCAGAGAATGAGGGTCCCTTCAAGGAAATCTAAATCTAATCTACGTTTACCAGTTTCAGAAAATGACTGGAAGTTAAACTAATTGCAACATACAACTATTTGTTGAAACTTGTTCTCAGTGTTTGCTTTTGATATTTATTGCACAGATATAGTATAGGTTGAAAACAATGTCTCTTAAAATTTACTTTTCTAGCTTACACTCAGAAATCCTAAAACTAAGTATAGAAGAGTAAGTGTACGTCTTTAACTTCCTAGATTTAAAAAAAAAATGTATTTTCTTTACATCTAGCTCTATTTCTCCATTTATTTCCTCATAGGGATTTATTCTCTTCTTTCATTAAATATATAACGTAATAGAACATATAATTTAGCACAAAGTTTTCTTTCTTTTAAATATCAGTATCCAAATAAACCCAAAGCATGTGGTTCTGTAAAAGTATGATTTTAAAAGAGATACAGAATTACACCAAGACTCTAAACAATCTTTACTTGATGTTTAAAAATATGTACTTCACTTGTTCTTTATTATTCTTCACTTGTTCTTTATTATTTAATGTTTCAAGTTAATGTTAATCTATAATAACCAAACAGAAGTTTGTTTTCTATATTTGTTTCAGTTAAAACATTCTATGGGAATTTTGTATTAATATCCCTATGGAGGCATCAATCCATAATTCAATTTTTTGTCTTGAATAATTTTGATATTAGACCTAATTTATTGTTTTGCACATAATAAACCAGTGATATATTGGTTTACACAGAATCTCACACACTTTATGCAGCTCTTTTCATGCCAATATTTTGTAAATACATGATCTAATAAAATATATTTCTTGTTTAAATCTAGATTTTTCTAATATTGCATTTATCTTAAGATAAATCACATTAAAGGTAATAGCAGTATGGGAAATTAAGCCAATATAAACCAAAATTTACACATAGATGGTAACTATCTTAAAACAAACAAACAAACAAACAAACAAAAACCCTAAGAGCAGAAATCTCACTTTAGGAGTCTTGTCAAGTAGTGTGATCTACTGCAATACAGAAAGCAGCCAAATTAAACAGAAATCAATTAGCATGTAACAAGTAATGATCAGCTATGATTTAAGCTTCAAGGAAATATGAGTTGACTCAGACAGAATAACAACTGGCCTAGAACATATTTTAATTTGTAATTATCTGACAACAATGAATTTTGAATAAGCCAGTAAAAAAAGATCTGCAATGGTTACAGGATGTAAAATATTGAAATAGTATAAAATTGTGATAATTTAGTTATCTTAATATAAAGCGTTGCAGGGTGGGAGGGGGTACTCATACTGCAAGGAAAACAAGATGATAAAATAATTTAGAAAATTAAATTACCTGCATAATTTAAACATTAAATTATAATGTTACAAGTAAACAAAGTGTGTTCTCATGATTAATCTTGATAGAAAATATCCACTGAAAATATGACAATAAAGAAAGAAAATTGAACACATCTGCTGCTTATGTGAGGTCAACTATTTAATGACTTTCAGGGAGTATAAATGTGATGTGAGCCTCTCTGTAGTAGTACTTATCAATAAATGAAGTACAAATAAATACAATAAGATAGAGGCCTTTTTTTATAACCTGAAAGTGATTGGACTAAATTCATCATTAACAAAAGGCAAGGTTCAATCAACCAAGCAGTGCTTTATGTTTTAAAAAAAACAACAACAACAACAAAATAGAACACAATTTCAGTTAAACTAGAGTTCTGGGCATGAAACATGATCAATGCCCTGCCCTTGTTAACTCAGAGATCAGTATTAAGCTTCCAATGAGGGGGGGAATAAAGGAAGAAAGGGTTTAAAATATTCTATTTAATGCTTTCCTGTGTCAACATTTAAAGTTAATTGATGGTTCAGAACTTTTCAGAGTGCAGCACTACTGAAGTTTGATATATCTTTGGTTTAAGACATTAAAAGCAAAAGAAATTAACTCAATCTACATTGACAGCAGGAACTTATAGTGCTTCTCAAAAACAATCCAGTTTATCTTTATTTTCTGTGATTTTTCTCTTCTAAATATCAAGTGTAGAAGAGAAATTCCATGAATTGAGAATTTTATAGTGTTTTATTCCAGATACATGTGTTTTTTACTAAAACTGGTTTGTCTGAACCTTTTCTCATTTTATCTATGCTGTCTATTGTAAGGTAAATGCAGATTAACTTTCTGTAATATTAGTGTAGAAAAGTAACAAACAAAAAGTTCAAAAGAATAGAACAAGGAGAAAATGACCAGAATAAAAGAAGTTATAACAATAGTTGTTTCTTCAGGGGTTAAGACTACTTTACATGAAAATGTTTAGGAAGTGAAATGTATAGAATAGATATGATAATTTAATGTCAGAGGAAAAATTTAAAACTAAAGATAGAAAAAAAAATTTCATGTAGCTGATTTTCTATTATCTTAAATACAAAATAAGCATTATTTGGACATTTACTTTCCACTCCACCTGAAGGTTAAGGATGACAGCAACAACAAAGGCACAACGAAAGATACAATCTCAAGAATATGGTGGACAATGAATCCTCAAATCTCTATCAATGGTTCTGTAATCTTATGTAAATTTGGAAATATTTGTTAAGAGCTGATAAAATTTCATGGTACATTTTTGGTATATGATTAAATGTATTGCTTTTACGCACCCAGTGTTTACATATAGATGCTTAATTGAAGAGAATCTTCCGAGGACTATTTCTTCTTATCATTTTGTAAGGCAATTTTAATGATGTTGAATTAATCAGAGCTAGATTTTCACTGTTGTGTCAGAAACGAATTATCACGATATGGCTGGAAGACATGGAATGCAATGAATTGATATATGAATTTTAAAAAATAAATTCAGGAAAAGCAGATATGGAATAGATTTTCTATGATTATATATTCTTCCCCTAGAAAGTGGTTTCCATGTGGATACAGTAGTCTAAAGCTGAATAAAGATGCCACCATATTGGTAAGTGATGTTGCTTTATGACTGAGTATATATTATTCTGTACGTAAAAATCATTTATAACAATGAGAAAACATTAAAATACAAGGTGATTTTTCTTATAGGAGAAACATTTTTGACCCTGGTCATGGAGCCAGAGAATCTATTTTTCCAATACCTCCAAAGCATTAGTTAGTAGTATAATTACAAGTATCCGCAGAAAACATTCATTTTGAAGTTGAAAGGGGAAAATCTTTGCTTTTGTTTTATTTTTAAATATAGATTTGTGTTTGAAAACCAAAGAGAATACATACTTTTTGCAAAGGATGAAATTTGGAATTTGTTGTACTTTGCTAATAATTTTCTTCAACATGATACCAAATTCTTCTACACATCTGTAGAATGTGTACATAGTACTCATCAGAATTTGGAGCATGAAGAGATTAATATTATTACATATAAAGTATTTTTATAGTTTTTAATCATTAGTTTTTCTCAGGAAAAATGGTGTTTTGGACAACACGTGATATGGCATAAGTGACACAGTCATTGTTTTTTAATGCAACATACTTCAGGACTACACAAAATATCTATTTGGAAATAGGGCTTTGCTAAAGTTAAGCTAATTTAGAAGTGATGCATTAGGACAGAATATTTTCTGAAGGCAGAATAATATGACTAAGAAATGTGTTATATGAGGGCACAGACAGGAAAAATATCCAAAGCATTTTCAGGAGAACAGTATTCTACTTAGCCAACCACAGCATTTGAACATCACCTTTCAAATCAAAGGCAAAAAGCAAAGAAAACCTCCAGCTATGGCCCTGTGAAAAATCATCCAGATGTAAAATTTCTGTGAAAGAAACGTGCAACTACCACTCCAACGTCTTACTTTAAGGAAAATAAACAGGTCTTGAATATAAAAATATTGATGAGCCCAGATTATAATTGGTTATGATAGCCAAGATTAAGGTAGCATCAGGTTGCTTTCTGTTTATTTTGTTTTATTTTATTTTATTTCAAGTTATGGGTTACATGTGCAGGATGTGCAGGTTTGTTATAAAGGCAAACATGTGCCATGGTGGTTTGCTATACCTGTCAACCCATCACCTAGGTATTAAGCCCAGTATGCATTAGCTATTTTTCCTAATGCTCTCCCCATCCTCCTCCATCATGCCCCAGTGTGTGTTGTTCCCCTCTCTGTGTTCATGTGTTCTCATTGTTCAGCTCCCACTTATAAGTGAGAACATGTAGTGTTTGGTTTTCTGTTCCCGCACTAGTTTGCAAAGGATAATGGCTTCCAGCTTCATCCATGTCCCTGCGAAGGACATAATCTTGTTCCTTTTTATGGCTGCATAGTATTCCTTGGTGTTGATTAAATAAATGATTGCAGCTTCGATAGTTTAAGGACAAATTAAAATGAAAAATAAGAGGCTTAATATTGAAAGTAAGGGGAGAGCTACTCCTCCCCTTCTTTTTCTTAGAGCACTAACTTAAAAAAAAAAATACTTAAAATAGTAAGCCCTTTTTCTTTTCCCTCTCTAAAATAAATACAAACACACACAAACACACATATTTTTCTGAAAACTAGATAGACCTCTTGAGATAGGCCTTATGTCAGTTTAATGGCTCAGGAATGTCTTTCTCAAGAACCTGGGAACATCTCTTTGAAAAGTAAAAATCATCAGGAGAGAAAGCATTTTTTTTTTTTTTTTTAATTTTCCACTTTCTGTGGGAAGGTAGGAGCCTAAATTTTGTGGGAACCTTGCTCCATGTTGCAAACCTACCTCCTGTCATAAAGACATGAGAAATGCAATTATCTTCTGGACACAATCCAATTAACCAACACACATGGTCACCCCAATTACCAGGAAAAGTTATGTTGAACTATGTGTGACAAATGGTCCTGTCAAGTTTTCTTAATTGAGGACTAATTATGGTTTATCTTGAAAACATGGGTATAATGCATTGTATATGCTTGGTTATATAAAGGGGTGAGGTTTCTTTTTGTGTTTGCAGTCTCTTAGTGGATTGCTTATCATGAATATCACATTCTAATTTAAGGCTTATTCAATTATAAGTGTTTTCTTCCTCTATTGCCTTTGTAAAGAGGATTTCTGATTTGTTAGGAGATTGTTTATAATTATAATTGTTCAATAATGACAAAAGTAGACAGAAACGAACAATTCAGGATATTTGCACTAAGAAAAAATACATTAAATATAAAATAAATTTAAAAATATGTTTTTTATTAGTAGTGGAATAAAGTAGAATAACTTATGAATACTCATTGGTAATCACATTCTGCATACAATATATTAACATATAGGAATTATTGTTTTGTGGATAAAAATGAATAAACACAAACTCTGAAAAGATTGTAAGATTCTTAGTATATAAACACCACTATAAAGTAAGTGAAAAGAGAAGACTGTGACCTTTCAAAATAAACATAAAATTTAGCATAATCTTCTAGCAGAATAGGATGTTAAAAATGCATAGAATTGTATATGAAACATCCAAGGTCAAAGACTGCATTAATAAACATTAAGAAATATTCATTTTTAATCAATAAGATCACTTAACAATAATTTGTGATAAATCATTACAAATAAAACCAGAATATATTGGATTCCATGATTCAAAAGAAAATCACATCATTTTGATCCAATATCGAAGGTAACTAAGGAATGCAAAATTGTCTTCCATGTTCTGTAGGGATTTATTTATTTATTTTATTTTATTTAATTTTATTTTATTTATTTATTTTTTTTTGAGACAGAGTCTTGCTCTGTCGCCCAGGCTGGAGTGCAGTGGCGCGATCTCGGCTCACTGCAAGCTCCGCCTCCTGGGTTTACGCCATTCTCCTGCCTCAGCCTCCTGAGTAGCTGGGACTACAGGCGCCCGCCACCGCGCCCGGCTAATTTTTTGTATTTTTTAGTAGAGACGGGGTTTCACCGTGGTCTCGATCTCCTGACCTTGTGATCTGCCCGCCTCGGCCTCCCAAAGTGCTGGGATTACAGGCGTGAGCCACCGCGCCCGGCCGGGATTTATTTTATTTCATGCACAAAAAATGATTAATATTACATACCGTCTTGTCCAGACAGAGAAAAATTGTTATTCTATGCCTTCATTAAACTTATCTGTTCTCTGTCTCATTTCCCAACAAATGATTCTTTAGTGAATACATAATCAAATTGAACAGCGTCCATTTGTTTCAGAAGTATTTTCACATTTAAAAAATAAAATACAGAGATTAAAATAAGATGATTGCATGTAAGCTTCTGTGCATATATATGCATATTCACACAAGTATAAGAATACATACACATATATACATCCATATATATGTAAATTTCAAACAGATGCATTATATTTTCATTTCTTCTATATGTTACACATATTACAGGACATTTGCTATTTGAAATCTTTCTTTTTATAATTTTACATGTGACCAACATAATTAAATGGATGCATCAAATATGAGAACATGACAAGAAAGTTCTCCATCACTGGATCATTGTTTTAGCTAAACCATAATATGTCAAATGATCAAAAATTTCCAGAAATATTTGAAGTCTATATGATGTAATTCTCATATATACTTTGTGATTATTCATTGCCTTACTGGAACATTTTTTTTTCATTCATTTTTTCCCGATTAACCTCTTTTATAACACACACACACACACACACAAAAACAAACAAACAAAAAAACACATGGCTTGAGTTGTTTGTGCTATAGCTTGTGCTGTAGCTGAACATGGCTATTCTAAAGATAACCTAATTTTTTTGTTTTGTTTTGTTTCATTACCTTTACATTAAATGGAAAAGTAAATGTACAGGATATACAGAAACAAAAGACAAGTTGATAGAGGATTGTTCAAATATTGTAACAGTTTATATTTAAGATTATACTCAAGAAATTAATACATGTTTATCTTTTTTAAACTAAATGAAGTATTTGAGTCAGAAAGCTTAAAAATGGCTCAGGGAACAACCATGATAAGTGTTTTAGGGCCTTGATTTATGCAACAAGTTTAGTTTAATAATGAGCAAAACTGCTAATCAGTGCCCACAGATATTAGATAATAAATTCAACAGGGCCAAATGGATATTTGCAGCATAGCAACTACTGGCTTAATGATTTAATTAATCTAAACATGCAAAATTTTGTGCTTGCTTAAATTTGTTTAGCACAGGACACATTAATGGAGATTAAACAACTAGGGGTGTATTCATAAATTTAAAATGTGTTTTAAGGGAAAAGGGAAAACTAACAGATCTTGTATAAATGCCTCCTAAGAACCTCATCAGGAACATGAGAGAATGAGCTCATATATTTGGCCTTGAAATTATTTACCTTATATCGCTAAATTGAAATAGCTTTGATTAGTACAGTGTATCTATAAAACTGCTCTAAAGAAAACACAGTGATAATCAAAGTAGCATATAATTAGGAGATTACTAGCTTTCCTTAGAGCTGCCCTTGTAACAATTACTTCTAGTGAATAATTTAAAATCAAGTAATTTATTTTTTTCTTTAATCTAATTGGAAATTTAGTTATTTCATTTTTTGTAAAGCAACCTTTATGAACATTTAGAAACATTTTATTTCAAAAGTTATGTTAATATACAGAATATATATGCATTTTATTTTCATTTATTGTTATTTTTACTAATTGTTCATAATATAAATTGAGCTGTATATTTTACTACTTCATGTAGTTGTGAAATACAATTGTATGAGCATCCCTTAAAAAGAAAAATACTGTTTTTTTTTTTGCTGTGGAAATGCAATATGTATTTGTTTTCATTGAAGAGATTTTAAATTTAAAAAACCAGATATATTTAAAATCCTGATTGAGAAATATTTAAAATCCCTAAGGATTTAGGATATCACTTCATAGGTTACTTGTGGAGCATTTGTCAAATATTAAAAGTTGTTACCTGAAATGTTAATGTTTTGTTTACATTTGCAACTGCTTTTACTTTCTAAAAATTATTTAATTACATTACACATCAATTAACAAATATTTAAATCATGTGCTATCTTTTTGTTTTTGAGAGGGTTTTATTCTGTCACCCAGGCTACAGTGCAGTGGCACAATCACGACTCACTGCAACCTCGACCTCCCAGGCTCAGGTGATTGTCCCACCTTAGCCTCCCAAGTAGTTGAGACTACTGCCTGCCTCAGCTTCAAAAAGTGCTTAGATTGTACTCTTTTTAATTGTTTAAATCAGTTTAGACTATATCTACTAGAGAAAAGTCATGCCAGACACAAAATTTTAAGAACCTCAAAGTTTTCTAAGATTGATTTTGTCCCTAAGATAATTTTCTCAAAATTTTATTATAGGGGGGTTTCAGAATTGGGTCTCACTTTCGATGTTTAATAATGATGAGCTTCTTGACTGATAGGATATTATGCTTGGAAATGGCATATTACCTTTATTATGGCACTTGTCAATTTGAGACCATATTTCATTGATATTTCCTTCTCAGTCACATATAAGCTGGCAGTAAAATTTGAATTAATAAAAGCACAAATGAATGAATGGAATATGCATCCCGGAAGTAGAATTAAATATCTCCCCCTGCATCTACTTCTAATGAGTTTATTTGATAAACAGACGAAGACCTAACTATTAAAAATACTGTGTAGGCTTCCAAAGTGATTTGAATTCTGTAATATTCAACATCAAGTGTGAAAATTCATGATCAGAATCACAGCTGTAGAATTCATTGTAAGACAATTCAAAAACAATGTATTTTAGAACTACGAAGTCTACTGAGCAATTGTCTCACAGTTGATATTATCCGATTTTCAACTATATTTTTTCTTTTTTTTTTTTTCTTTTTTTTTTTTTTTTTTTTTGAGATGGAGTCTCGCTATGTCACCCAGGGTGGAGTGCAGTGGCCGGATCTCAGCTCACTGCAAGCTCCGCCTCCCGGGTTTTTACGCCATTCTCCTGCCTCAGCCTCCCGAGTAGCCGGGACTACAGGCGCCCACCACCTCGCCCGGCTAGTTTTTTGTATTTTTTAGTAGAGACGGGGTTTCACCGTGTTAGCCAGGATGGTCTCGAACTCCTGACCTCGTGATCCGCCCGTCTCGGCCTCCCAAAGTGCTGGGATTACAGGCTTGAGCCACCGCGCCCGGCCTCAACTATATTTTTTCTAGAAAACAAAAAATCCTATTTTACTCTGCTAGTATTATTTTCAGTGACTGGTTTTCTTGTGTTTCTAATAAGCTGACAAAAGATAAATACAAACTAAAAGTACATCAAGCAATTCTGTAATTATAATTTTTTTCCCTAACATTTTGTGTAAGGGCATAATTTAATTGCCTCGTACCAGCACTTAGGAATTGTGTCTGTTACATATTCTGCACAAGTGAAGTATTATATTGTCATATCTGTTTTGTGCTTTATATTTTGTTAACAGTAATTATGGATATTGGTATGGATGTCAACATCACAGTTTATGCCTGAACTCTTTCTTATGTACTCATAAAGATGAATGTATAATAACATTTTGGATGAACTAATTACGAGTGTGTGTGTTTGTGTGTGTGTGTGTGTGTGAGGGAGTTAATTTTATATCATGTAATAATTGTTTTTTCCCCTAGATTTATGCATAAAGACAAATTACACACAAGTCCCAGGGAACACTCTAATTTGCTTGAGAACACTTAACCTTAAATTTTTTAATGTTTTTATTCTTAATTACTATAAAATTACAAGGAGGGAGAGAGAATATATCATTTCATTTCCATTGGTTTTCATAAATAAATATTTCCCAGGGGCACACCTGGGATTTATTTGTACACGTCGATGAAGTCAGGCTATGAGAAAACATCAATTTATATTTGAAATGTCTTTATGACTCAGGTTACTATTTTATTCATACAGCATATAATTCACAGAGGATCCTATTCCTTAGACTATAGCTATGGGCTAGATCTAATGATTTCTAGAATTTTTTTCCCCACAACTTGTAGAAATTATTTTGAAAGGTATTTCTAGCAAAAAGATATCATTGCCTTTTCTCTTTAAAATTAGTGTTTAGCTTTTTAAAATGCCTTCTATGAACCTTCTTAAAATGTATTTTGATCTATTTCTTAAAATACAAACACACACACCACTCCAGATAATTTTTGCTAGAGAATTACAATGGCTACTTATATATGGTACAAGTGCAATTAGTTTGTTAATTAATTTTATTAATAGAGACAATGAAAATACATATAAGTTTCACTGAGTAAATGAAATTGATTTTATTTTGATCAGTGAAGGAAGAGCTAACTAATCAGGCCATGCACCTATTGGAAATGTAAGTAATTTCATTGTACTAGTAAATTTTTTCTTTTGACTCTGTCATCGTTAGTATCACCATTAAATTAAGTCAAATATCTTAAAATATGTAGCATGTTATATGTGTTGACATTTTTGCAGAAGTCTGCTTTAGCAGATAGAAGTCGAGCCATGCACTGCGGAAGGATATTCCAGTTAGTGATGACCTGTGTATAGGATGAGATCTCAAAAGATCAAAATGGAGCTGAAAAATTCCTATTGCTGCCTAGTGATGTCATGTCCATCATAATGTTGTGTAAGGCATTATTCATGTGTTTGTGGTGATGCTGGTGTAAACAAACCTACTGTGCTGCCAGTCATATAAAAGTATGGCACATATAATTATATACAGTGCATAATACTTGATAATGATAATAAATGGCTATGTTACAGCTTTAGGTATTTACTATATTTTACTCTTTATTTTAGCACATACTCCTTCTACTTATTAAAAAAATAAGTTACTTTTACTTTAAGAAAAAAATGCTTGGAGGACCTAGTCCTCCAGGTGTTAGTGTAGAACGGGGTGTTCAGCCTTTTGGTTTCCCTGGGCCACACTGGAAGAATTATTGTCTTGGGCCACACAGAAAATACACTAACACTAATGTTAGCTGATAAGCTAAAATAAATCACACACACACACAAAATCTCATAATGTTTTAAGAAAGTTTATGAATTTGTGTTGGGCCACATTCAAAGCCTCCTGGGCTGCATGTGGCCCACAGACTTGTGGGTTGGACAAGCTTGATCTAGAGAAATCATTGTTATCATAGGAGATAACAGCTCCATGCATGTTATTGCCCCTGAAGACCTTCCAGTGGGACAAGATGCAGAGGTGGAAGGCAGTGATATTGATCCTGACTGTGTGTAGGCCTAGATTAATGTGTGTGTTTGTGTCTTAGTTTTTAACAAACAAATTAAAAGAAAAAACAGAAAAGGATGATAGAATAAGGATCTAAAGAAAGAAATATTTTTGTAAAGCTGTAAAATTTATCTATGTTTTAAGCTAAGTGCTATTACAAGAGTCAAAACGTTTTTAAAAATTAAAAGTAAGCTAAGTTTAATTTATTACTGAAGAAAGAAAAAAATTTAAATAAGTTCAGTGCGGCCTAAGTGTATAGTCTTTATATAGTCTATTAGTGCAGAGTATGTCCTAGGCCTTCACATTCACTCACCACTCACTCCCTGACTCACCCAGAGCAACTTCCAGTCCTGCAATTTAAATTCATGGTGAATGACCTATATAAGTATACCATCTTGATTTTTTATACTGTATGTTTACTGTACCTTTATAATGTTTTGATATAATGAGATATACAGACATTGTGTTATAATTGCCTACAGTATTCAATATAGTACCATGCCGTACAGGTTTGTAGCCAAGGAGCAATAGGTTGTACCATGTAGACTAGGTGTGTGTAGGCAATACCATCTAGGTTTGTGTAAGTATCCTCTTTGATGTTCACACCATGACCAAAATCATCTAAGGATATGTTTCTCAGAACACATCCCCATCGTTAGGTGATGCCTGACTATACTCTGGAGCATATTCAAGAAAATAAGTCCTATGAGTTTGAAAAGAAATTAGAGTCTGAAAGATTTCTTGTGACTAATAATTGTCTTAGTGCTGGTTCTGACTATGCACACATGTAACATGTATACATCCAATAGAGCTTAGTTAATTAGAAAAGAGATTAGCCGCTTTTTAACTTAAAGAATGTGGCTACAATAACCACCAAAAAGGTCTTAACATTTTTATTTAAAATTAGTTTGAATTTAAGAAAGTAAAATACCTTGGATACATTTAGCAACATCTTTCTAAAATCTAAATATTTTTATATTCTACCAAATAGTTTTCTTTCATGTATGAAGTATGGTGATAATTAGTCTTCGAAAATTGTTCAATGCATTTAATATAAACTCATAAAACGTTCATAGAATGTATGACTGAATAGACACTTACAAGTTATACACTGACATTCATATATAGGGCAGTAAGGAATATTTGAACTTTAATTAATGTATTTTCATGTTTATAATCAGGTCCTCATTTACCACTTTTGTATGTCATGTGGAGATATGACACTTATTCAAAAATGTAAGAATTTTTTTTTAAAGTATGGCATGTATTTGGTGCCCCAAATAGTTTCTTCACAATTACTTAATGTAAGAGTTTTACATTTTAGTTGTCTGTGTAATTGTTCCCATTAAGACTTTGCTATGTAATAAGCAGTCTAAAATCAACAGAGAAATATTTATTATAAGCAAACAAATCATCAGTACTAGAACATAAGATTATAATAAATATGCCTGTTTAATGAAATTTTAGGTGTGATCTTTTCTTCTGATTTTCATTGGTAATATTTTCTTAAATTAGATGTGGTTATAACTATGAACTCCCCTTTCATTTATGATGATTATTTTGACTTCTCTTTATAAAAGTAAATATGCTTTTTATGTTATATTTATAATTTAGGTTGCCAAATTTATATTCCAATATACAGTTTCTCAAAGTGAGCCCTCACCATGGCATTCCTCCTGACTTGCAGATTTCCCCTTGCTCGCACTTTATTCTCTTATGCTTTCTCTGACTTGGTCAGCAACCCTCTCAGTAGCTCTGAGTTCTTCTTCTGCATGCTTCAAAGGGAGTTGTTCTTTTTCCGGTGGAAATCTTTTTTTTTCCAATGAACCTGACTGAATATATGATTTTTTATATTATAAGCATTCTTCGTAGAATGAAAATATTATACATATAATTTAAATGTATAATGGATGAATAAATAGTGGTGTGTGTGCACATTTATTTTCATCAATTCATTCTGAGGATGGGGCAAACAATTACTTTTATTCAAACTAAATAATTCTGCTACATAAATGTATAATTAAACCTATGTTTGTGATTTCAGGTACGTGATTAGATATTATTAATGATTAATTTATTTCCATCCAAAATTAGTATATCTTTCCTTTGTAATATGAATCTAAATAAGTGCTAATGACCACTTGAGTGATGGATTTTCTAAGGTGATTACTAAAACTGTTAACTCAGTATGTAATAACTTCAAAAAGTTGTTTACAAGAGCTCTTTTATTTAATGAGAACTGAATGTAGTATATACACAAATAGAACAAATCATAAATATCTTTTCAACCCCATCATTCAATAGAAACCATGCATTATCAATTTGTTTTTTGAAATACGTTTTATGTATAACTTTACCTAACGAGATCTCTACTGGTGGGGACAATAGCCACATTACTTTCCATAGTATCTTTTTCTCCAGATTTAATTCTTGCATCTTAAGTAAGGCTGCAAAATTCCAGCTACATAAAGTGGTCATGTACTCATCAAATGGAGATTTTTATTAGGTTTCTTGGATGTTGGGAGAAAATAAGACATCAGAATCATTGAGAAACTCTAAAGTATATTTTAAAATACTGTAATCTCTGATTTTTTTTATTTTAATACAGTAACATTCATTACTAGAATATTTATGCTATATCAAATATATCATCTCTCAAAACTTACCACAACTGGTGTGTACAGGTATATATGAACTGAAGCTGCTTGTAGATTATTTTGTAATAGTTTCTAAATATTTGAGCAAATACTTGGCAAAAATAATATTTGTACCAGTAGTGACCCAAGTGTTGCAATCCTATGATAAACTCATTCGATTTGTGGAGAGAAGGTACATTCTGATAATAATGAAAATCAACAAGTAATATACGTTGATTAACTCTGTGGAATCCAGAGGACTCCTCATATGTGTTTCCTATGATATGTTACAGTTTCAGACAACCAAGGTTAAGCATAAAAGTTCTGAAAGAAAGGACACAGAAGAAAAGGACAAAAGAGAAAAGAGCAAAGGCAAACATATTATTTTTACAAGCAGCACTTACAAATATTGAACTGTAGGCTTAATAATGAAGCCTCATCTATATTTAAAAGTTATTGTCTGCTTGGCTACTGCTCTCTGTTGTGTTCAGCCTTCAGCTAAACAGTAAATGAAGTGTCCACATGGCAGACTATTCAGCAGAACTGGCACTCTGATGATTTATTTAACAGTTTTATTTATTTAGCAGTTTTGCCAGACAAATCAACATGTTTTTCATACATTATCTTAATAGACTTGATGATGCAAAGACAATATTATGCAATATCATGAGTGGCTTAAATGATTGTACTTTTTTCTTTTTTTTCTATAATTCCTAGTGTCGGATAGTAAGACTTCATACACCATGTGTTACGGACATTTTTTTTTTCCCCCTGACTCCAACAGTAACACTGGCCGAGTTTACTTTTTCAAGTACAATTCATTATTCTGGAGAACAGGGACACTCGCCTCCTTGAAGGTCTACTAGATTTGCAGGATCTAAAATGCAATTTGGGGTAGTGACATAGAAATCATGGGGCTCCCCTCACCATTCCATGGGGTTCACCTCAGCATTCGTGCAGGCAGCTCCTTGATCTATCAGTGGTCCTTAGGATTAAAGTTTGTAGGGGTAGAAGGTTCTCATCTACTCACTTAATTTTTTTCCCCATGCAAAACCAGAATGAGGACAGGCAGAGAGAACAAATGGCTCGTTCACTGCCTTGGGCACAGAAAGTCACAATTTTTGTGCTTCTATCGTGCTAAGAAAAATGCACACATCTCCCTCCTTAATACATTTAGAATTTCTAATGTCATTATAATAAGTACTTTCAATCATGCCTCCTGTGTGCAGCCATGATTCTTGGCACCATGAATGCAACACTGAACAAAGTTTCTCATGAATCTTCCATTCCAATAGGAGAAGCTCATAAGTATGTTAGATAACAATAAGTGCTTTGGAAAATATGATGAAGGGAATAGTACTGAGATTTTTGGAGTAAAGCTGTATGCTTCTACATGGAGTTGGGATGATAATAGGTCTTATTTTTTTGTCTCATTGTACTAGTATTCCAGCACTGTAATAATAGGAAAGCACAATCAATAATTTCCACTAGGCATATGGTTGCCAGATACAATAGAATGCCCAGTTAAGTTTGAATTTCAGATAAACAATAAATATTGCTTTAGTATGTCTGTCCTAAATCATTTATGTTCCATGTTAAAAATTATTATTTGATTGTTTGAAATTCAAATATAACTGGATGCCCTAAATTTTTATTTGCTAAAACTGGCAATCTCAACTAACTGGTGTTTTTTTTGTTTTGTTTTTGTTTTTGTTTTTTTTCCCAGGTAGTCCTCCTAGACTGAATAGCAGGAATTCTCTTTTACTTGAAGCTTAAGTATTAATATCAAAATCATGTAAACATTGCTTAAGCAAATGTTAAAAGGTAATCTGAGCCACCGTATTATTGTGGGTTACCACCTGCACATTTATGTTCAAGTCATCTGTAATACTAGGTTGTAGTAATCCTTCCGCGTTTTGTGATTTCAAAAATAAAGTTAGTTAATTAATGGCTAATCTGAGATTGCCGATTCTACTCATATTCAAAATAGTCCAAAATTGACTGGCTTTCAGAGGTTCTATTAAGACACAAAAAATTCTCACTAAAACACTATTTTCTAGATATAAAAATATTAAGATTAAAAATAAAACATTAATTAAGGCAGTGACTTGTGAAGGCTGTTAATTAAGTTGTTCAAAACTAATTCAAGACCCTTTCTTCCACTCATCAGCACTGTGACCTTGAAACAATTCTTCTCAAATTTAAGCTTCAGGTTTTTTTTTTTATATGAAAATGATAAGTACATGTTATGAGAATGCAATGATTTTAGCAAAGAAAAAAATACAAAACTGCCTAGTACATTGTAAGATTGTAAGTGCTTGATAAATGGTAATATTATTATTAACGTCCAAACTCTTACAAATTATGTAGTGACTTCTACTTTTCTATCATTAAACATGTCGTGGTAATTACAGTCCTCTGAGTAAAACAATATGGAGCCCCTACAATATGAACTACTCATAGTAAAGGCAAAATAAAGCCTTCTCAGGCAAAAATTACTACAATATCCCAAAGTTAGTATTAATTTCTGTCCTTCTGTAATTAGTTATGCTACATAAATATACAATATATTTGATTAACATCTTATACACCCATATTTCTGTATTATCATAGTACCAATGAATTATTCTCAAATGTTATTTGATTGTATTGGTTACAGAAAAATAAATCCAAGATCTAAACATCTGCTAAATACAGCACTGTGCAGATTGTTGGCTACGGTAAAGTGGTACATTTTTCAAATGAGTGCACGTTTAAATTATAATGAAAATAACTAAGGAAGGAAAGAAATGAATCATTCTGTGACTATTTCATAATTTATCTAATTATTATGTGACTACATATTTTATATATAATCATCTCTTCCACAGAAAGAAAAAAAAGAGTGAAGAGATGTGAATGAAATATAGCACATTACAAAAACAGTTTTTCAAACATACTATAACATGGGAAGCAATTGAGTAAAAATTTGCCAAATGTATGAGTAAATTGTTGCAGGAAGTCAGGGACCCTGAACAGAGGGACCAGCTGGAACCGTGGCAGAAGAACATAAATTCTGAAGATTTCATGGACATTTATCAGTTCCCAAAATTAATACTTTCATAATTTCTTACTCCTGTCTTTACTGAAATCCCTCAGCATAAATTGTGAAGATTTCATGGACATTTATCACTTCCCTAATAACACTCTTATAATTTCTTATGCCTGTCTTTAGTTTAATCTCTTAATCCAGTTATCTTCCTAAGCTGAGAATATATGTCACCTCAGGACCCGTATTGTACAAATTGATTGTAAAACATGTGTGTTTGAACAATGTGACATCAGTGCACCTTGAAAAATAACAGAATAACGTGATTTTCAGGGAACAAGGGAAGATAACCACAAGGTCTGACTGAATGCGGGGTCGGGCAGAATACGGCCAGATTTTTCTTCTTGCAGGAAAGCTATAAATGGATGTGCAAGTAAGAGAGATATCACTGAATTCTTTTCCCAAAAAGGAATACCCTGGGGAAGGAATGCATTCCTTGGGGGAGGTCTATAAACTGCTGCTTTGGGAGTGTCTGTCTTATGCAGTTGAGATAAGGACTGAAATATGCCCTGGTCTCCTGCAGTACCCTCAGGCTTACTGGGACTGGGAAATTCCAACAGGGTAAATTTTGGTCAGACCGGTTCTCTGTTCTTGAACCCTGTTTTCCGTTAAGATGTCTATTGAGACAATACATGCACAGCGGGACATAGACTCTCATCAGTAATTCTAATTTTGCCTTTGCCTTGTGATCTTTATTGCCCTTTGAAGTATGTGGTCCTTGTGACCTAATCCCTGTTCATACACCCCCTCCCCTTTTAAAATCCCTAATAAGAACTTGCTGGTTTTGCAGCTCAGGGAACATCATGGACCTACCGATATGTGATGTTACCCCTGGAGGCCCAGCTCTAAAATTCCTCTCTTGTACTCTTTCTCTTTATTTCTCAAACTGGCTGACACTTAGGAAAAATAGAAAGAACCTATGTTGAAATATTGGGGGCTGGGTTTCCACTGATAGTAAATAAATGGAAAAATGTACTCATCAATTAATCAATGAAGTGAATAAAAAAGGAATATTCTTCTATGGAAAAAATCAGGATCAGAAGGTATTTTACAACTGTATTTTGTGGAATACTTGTCTTTTAATACACAAGAAATATATGTGTGTGTGTGTATGTAGGTATACATATATACACCAACACACACATGCACACACCCCTATATATATAAACTAATAAAATAGTTCAGTATAACTCTAAGTTACAGGTCTTTGATAGCTGATTATAAAGAATGTACACAGTATCACAGATTTAAGATTATACTTTCAATTGATTGTGTAATTTCTATAAGCTGGTCCGATTGCTTAGAATAAACATTCTAAAGTCTAAAACTTCAAGGAGATTGTACTGAGTTTTTAAAATAATTACAAAGTTTCACATACTTATGTTCACACACATTTCTTGTAAATAAACCATTGGAAGGTGAAAACAATTTTATTATTAAGAAGGTGTTTTAGTTTGGTTTTATATTGGTACAAAGAGGCAGCATTATAGTTGACATTTTGTTCCAGATGCTTGGAATAAGAGGATAAATCACATCATTCACTCAAACCTCCAATTCCCCAAACTAATAGTGCTAGGAAAGAGGCAAAGGGAATAGACAGAGTTTGAACCTCACCCTAAAGGCTAATAGAAGATGGCTCTGTCAAACTCCTCCAGGCAGGAGACACCCTGAGCAACACTCAACCCCAAATTCAAACCTACGTGCTCTTTAGGCAAAAAGACCTCCATATCACCACAGCACAAAAGAATAAAGAGTAAAAAAGAGAAAGCAAAAGTTCTTAATATAGCTGGAAAATATATTTTAAATGTTTTGCATCAAAATTAGCATTTTGAATTGTAATAAGAAAAATGTATTTGTTAGTGCAGAAAACAGAGAGAAGATGATATTTATCTAATACAGCCTTGAATTGCAGCAAATACTTTAGCTAAGGGACCTCACACTCTCCTTTACTGTCTCATTTTCATTCTAGGGAGACCCCAACTTGGCATGTATTAAATGAGATCTTCAAGTGGGTGTCAGGAATGCTGTTGAGTACAAACTTTAGAAGATAATCATATTGTAGCATGTAATGTTATACATGGAGAAAGGAAACACTCAATAGCTATATAAACTAGCTGTTTATATAATCCAGTGAAAAAGAAGAAGTAAGTGCCACATAATAAGCTTTCTCTTAATGCCAGGAATGTCTATCTGCCTGCAGTTAATTTGAAAGACAAAAATGACATATAGAAAATAAAAAATATGCTCCAAACAAAATAGAAAATTGATTTACGTATCAACAACATTTTAATACAATATAAAATAAGTTAATATAAATATATTTCTTTTTGTTAACTTAAAATGTTTTGTAACAAAAATCAATGTTTTATTTCATGGTTATCTCTTCATAGAACTTTTATTTTACTACGGGTTACCACTATTATAACTCAAATGTCTATTACTATAACTTAAATTAGTAATCTGTGAATATCTATTTTGTGAAGATAAATATAACAGAAAACAGAGGGAGGATTTTAGTTTTGAAAACTCTTTATGAAAATTTATACTTTATATATGCATTTGACATATATAAAGCAGATTTTTTTGAATAGCTGACCGTTTTCAGAATTTTAACACTCTTTATTCAATACCACCTAAAATGCCTTAATTCTGCACATGGCTTTTTTTCTGATTTTATATTTTAATAATTAAAAAAATATTAAAGGTATTTAATTTTGAGAACAAAAAAGCAAATCAAATATCTGAACAATCAAACATTCATATATTCATAAAATATTCATAAAATATAAATGCTTGTACTTCATTCATAAAAATATACACAGGTCTGTATCCAAATTTTCTCTTCAGCTTATCAAAATTGATTAGAAGCATCATGTTAGAAGGACTAGGTCTGAGAACACTGATACCAGTAAGGAGAAATAGCATTTCCTCTATATTTAATAACAATAGTACCGGCATTTTTCAGCTCTTGTTATCTCCCAGATTTTATTCATCACACCTTGCTTATATTATTACTAATGAATCAAATATCCACACTGTAAGATATTTGTATTATTATCTTACAGAGATAGAGAACAGGGGTAAGGGGGACAAAAGAGAGAGAAAGCAAGAGAGCAAAGGAGAGAATGAGTGAGAGTGAGAATGAGCATTTAGACTTCACAACCTAACTTGAAAGTACAGGGCCAGTGTCAACTTCAATTTGCTTGATTCTGAAGCTTGTGTTCCTAGGACCTTGCAGATCATAAAATACCTTCATACTTTATACCCTTTGTGAACAATAAATGAACTAAAGCAGCAAAAAGCCTTCTGATTGTGCTAGCAAGATATAAAATTGATAGAATATAGGCCAATTTCTCTTTCCTCTTTATTATGCTGCTTGTCGCTTATGTCAAGATTTTACTATCTGTGGAGTATTGGTATTTCTGGTTCAAAATACCGGTACTTCTTATTTTAAATCATAATCTTCTACTCCACAATCGTTATGACTTAGGAGAGATTACTGAAGAGTTACTGTTAGGTGTTCTGTAGCTATTTCTTAAGCAGCTTAAATCGGAACACAACATCCTCTTCTGGATGAAGCACCTTCTTTCATGTTATTTAAAAATATTTTTTCATAATAAAGAGAGGCTTTGAAAAACATTCTAATGAAGCACCACTCCTCCTGTGACAAGATGACACCTTTTTTAAGTCTGTGCTTGTTTTGTGGGGCCTCTACATTTGTGTTTGGTCTGAATCATTTCACAACTGTCAGACTGTGCATAGTCTAAGACTCCATCTTACAAAACATAAAAGATAATGTACTCCCTTTCTTGACTGAAGTAGTTTCCTTTTTGATTCATGGAAAATTTTAAAAGCTAGTTCAAATTTTCTTACATTATTCTTAATGTGAAAAATGTTTTCAGTAGAATGTTCAGGCATGTAAAATACCCATTAATGTTAGAACACAAAAACATAAAAAAAAAAAAAATCAATGAAACCAGTGCCTGAACTTTAGGAATTTCATAGTTTAATTATTTCCTTTCATTGAGCACTTGAATAAAAATTATCATTTTATTTATAATCATACATTTCATTTGCAGAGACTAACTGGCAAATTCACCCAATAGTATAATGTATTTTTGCAGACTTGACTTGCAGTCAAATTATGACTAATTACAAAGAAATAAAGAAGTTTATGGCTAATTAGAAGAAATAAGTTTGTAAAGGTCTAAAAATCAAATAGAGATTGGGAGTCTGGAATATCATGGGATTTTTATTCATGTTCCTTATATGTAACCCAAAGCTCACCACTCAACCTATTTGAGATGATTAGGTTGATCCTACAGAAATACCCAAATCCCTCCATGTCATTATTCAAAACTGTTTTTCAGCTAAATCTGTGTCACTCTACAAACAACTGGTGCTAAATCACGTGATTTTTTAGAAAAAAAATTGACTATAATTAAAATGAAATGCAGAGCTAAGATTATCTTGATGACTCAAGATACACTAAAGGAATACTTATCTTTCTTCAACTAGTTAACAAGAAATTTGAATATAGGGAACACTGGTCCAATATTTCTTTCTTTCTTTGTTGTGAGGACAGAATTGAAGCCAAAGAGTGCACTTAGCTAATTGTCATTTGACTTTAATTTTCATAATAACAGCTAACATAATTGAAGACTTATTATTAACCCAGGACTATTCTAAGTGGGTTACACGTGTTAACCCATTGCAATCTGTATGACAAGTCAGAGTTACCTGCCTAAGGTTATGTAGCTGGCAAATAGAAGACACATTATTTGTACTCTCTACAGCAGTTAACCACTACATACACTTTTCCTCAGTCTCTTACTTGAGATGTGTTAAAAATATATTTTATGGATTCTCCATGGATATATTTGCTGGGATATTTAACCTAAGTTTTAGAAACAAATTTAGTCTCAATATCTCCCTCTCCTAACCTCATTCAATGTTAACAAAGGACCTTAAGGAGTGGTTTAATACTGAATCTACAGGTTAGATCATGAGAGCAAAAGAAATACGTGAAAGTCAATGAATATATAAAGAATCTAAAATATGATGTACCATAAGAATCATTAAACAACAAACCAAATAATGCATCAAAAATTTTAATCACAAACTATTTGCAACAACCAGTGAAAAGCCAACTTTTTGCAATAATCAGTGAAAGACCAACAAACAACCAGTGAAAGACCAATGGTGATCAAACTCAACATTCCATGCTAGAGCAATGCATTTATAGTGTTAAATATATAAGCAAACTGAAATTCTGATGTTGTGATGATGTTGTTTCCTGGACTTGCAAATAACTACAATATAAATTGTAAAGTTGCCAGGTAAAATACAGTAAGAGAAGTTAAATTTGAATTTCAGAGAAACAATGAATGATATTAAAATATTGCAATATTTGGAGCATACTTAGGCTTAAAACATTTGTTTATCTGAAATTCAAATTTAACTGTGAGAGACAGCCAGGTTATAAAACAACAGCCAGGTTGGAGGGGATCCCTGAAGAAACTTGAACCAGCCTGCCCACTGAAGTGGAGCCTGGGGAAGTTCATGAGGTTTGCAGCAGGGAGGAGTCTGGCCACTCCTTTTCCTGTGTGGAAACTAGGATTTGAATGGCTGGGCAGGTAACACTCTAGCAGGGACTCTGGCCTAGTGAGAGTCTATGTTTCTGCTTTTTAATTTTCCTTTTCACCAAATAACACCCTGTGCTACTCAGCATTCAAATTGTCTGTGAGCCTGAATTTTCATGGCCTTGGGACAAAGTACCTGGTCTTTGTTAGGCAGGAATCTAGACCCAACATGGCAGTATCACCCGGCATGGCAGGCCCTTTGTTAGGACTTCCCGCCCTTCACTTCCTGCTAAGACTCTCAGCCCGCGAAAAAAGCCCCTGCCGGCCAAAGAACCCCTGCTCTGCGCAAGCTCCTGGACACGTCATTCCCCAGAAATCAAAACCTAACTCAGGAAAACCAAAACCTACAAACCCAGCCTACCTCGCCCTATAAAAGGCCCCCCCATACCCGCCCCCAGCGGGACTTCCTCGGCCCTTCTCCTAGAGGACCTGTGAACCTTGCCTGCGAGCCCAATAAAGGCTACCTTTGTTCTTATCTGCCTCGTGTCTTCTTGCTCGTCTCCCCATTTACATTACAGTCTTTAGTTGAACTAAGGAAAAGTACTGCAACATTTTTGGTGTGCAATATGGGGGCTCAATAAGTGGTGAATGAAATGGGGACTCAAAACCTCTCACTGTTGCATCTAAGCCTTTTCATCCATAGACTTCTGAGGGTGGGGGAAACCATGTCCCCACCCCTGTCACTCCTGGGCCTTTTCATGACCTTTTCTTTTTCGGGAGAGACCTGAAAACAGCAGTTCCCCTCCACTTCCACTCCCTGCAAGGCCTCCACACTTGGTCCAAGGGTGCAGCAGAGCCGGCTGGCTGGAACCTGCCACTGGCCACTGCTGCAGACTTCCCCATCCCTCCGTCAAACAGTAAATAAGCTTAAACTTATGCCCCTGGTGGAGGAACCACTTGCATGAGAATAAGAGGTTCTTCCCCAGGCATTTTTACACCTTTTGTCTTGCCTCTTCTGGACTCCAGTCAGCAGTTAACCTTTAAAGTTCTCTTTTTCTCTTCATTAGGCTAGGCCCCTAAACTATCACTGTTTATATTTTCTGTAAAGCTTTAATTGTGAGAAAGGATTTGTGGGGCTTGTCTTGGTCTGTGGCGAATCTGGTGTGCTTTGCATGTCTGTATGGTTTGTGTGGCAAGCCTCCATCTTGCTTTACATCCTGGCGCCATGGCCAGTAACCACTTGGAAAGGTTTTTTTTTAGCAATCCTGCCTTAGAGCATGAGCTCTCTTAGGTTAGATATCTGCATGTTCTCCTAGCCCTGTCTCTGCATGGGTTCCATCCAGCGACTGGGTTTTCTTCTGCCTGTCTGTGTGTGTACTGTGTGTGATGTCTGTAAAAAGAGCTCTAATTAATTTGGCCTAAAGAAAGGGGATCAAATACCTTTTTTTTTTTAAGGGAAGGTAAAAACTATGGTATCTTTCAGTTCACATGACTTTAATATTTAAGAAATAAAAACAGTCCTAAAGACTATTAGTAAAATTCAGGTCAGATGTATTTGCTAAGTATTTTGAGGTTATAAACTGCTTTTTGGGTTTTGAGAACTATTTGACTTGCAGGCTTCACAATTGGTAAGGTCTGGAAGTCACTACACCATACGAAGGCCAACCTTGGCTACACTTAGCACACAACTAAAGCAACCTACCAAATTTTACCTTAATGTTAAAAATTGCTAGGAGTTAATCGAAACTACTGGAAATAGATTTATATGCAAGGGGAGTAAGAAGAGTACAATGTGCTTTTTAGTAAAAGGTTATTAGAAGGCATGGAAATGTAAACTTTGACCTAGGGTTAAAGGATTGTTTTTTGAGTTAATTAGGAAAAAGCTGAAGGTTCAAAGAAGTGGTGGAAGAATTGTGGAAATTAATCTTGCAGAAGAGATTCTTTGTGTGAACATATTGACTAAATTCAAAAAAGGGTATTATATGGTTTTTCTGTAAATTGAGCATTGAAATAAAAGCATAACAAGGTTTTCCTAAGGCACTAATCTGCTCTTTGGTAAAATTTGTAAAGGACTATAAAAGGTTTTTGCTTGTTTAAAATTTCTGAGTCGTCATTTTGGCAAAATAAATAACTTATGGTAATCTGGAATTCTGTTTCATAATACCAAGTGTTTTAACACGAATATTTAACAGCCTTGTCAAAGTCAAACTTCAGTTTTAAAATTGTCTTCCTTGGAAGCAGGCTTTTCGAATACTTCAGAGGGTCCCTGAAGTGTCCAGAAAAGATAGGTAAACAGGATTATTTGACATGCTTATATTAGAAATGCTTGTTCCCTGGTGCCATAAAGAAATAGCACTTGAACATAAATTTTATTTCCTCAGCAAGGCCATTTTTACTTTCTCCAGAAAGAGTACACTCGCCAGCAGTTTTGGAACGAGAGAACACTGAACAAAGGAGGCAGGGTCATTTATAACCTGACGCATCCACCCTACTGGCTATGTCCGGCTTCCATTGGCTGGAATGGGACCTCAAATTCTGTATTTGTCCTGATCGACTAGCAACTTAGAACTTTTTAAAAGAGGCAAAGGCAGAGGAGAACAAAGGAAGGAGGAAGTAACTTGTAGAATTCTGAAAAAGGTAAAACCACTTTCAAATAAGCAAGAGGAACAAACTATGACCTAATGCTTGCTTGGACCAGTATAAGCATGC
Organism: Macaca mulatta; assembly: GCF_049350105.2. NCBI lineage: Eukaryota > Metazoa > Chordata > Mammalia > Primates > Cercopithecidae > Macaca > Macaca mulatta. Next base: position 61,031,754 of record NC_133422.1, read on the forward strand.
CAGGGCACATATTTAGGCTAAATTGTGGGAGCTAAGAACATAAAGTACCTTGATTTCTTTATTATGGTTAGTAGATATTTAAGAATGTTAACACAGGTCTTTGAATAAATTTTTCTTCTAAGAGAAGTTACTATTTATTCCTAATTAGATGGGGAGGAAAGTCTTTGAAGAGGAACCTCCACTTTACTTTTTACACTTAGGTATATTGGATTGCCAAAATGATGCTCAATCTTCTTTAGGTTATATTTTTGTGAATAATGCTAATATTTGTTCCAAAATTGTATGGGATTTCTAAAATTATGTCTGAGTATAAGCTATCAGCTATCAGTCATAATTAAGGTTGTTATCTTAAGTTATTGTAAACCACGAAGATAACCAAACTTCTTTGTCAAATGTGTTTCTAACTATAACTACCCTCGACATTTTGCTATTCATAGACAATTGTCATCTTGTTTCAATCCTTTTCAAAGATGGTTCATTATGAAATAAAAAACTTTAGCAGGTGCTCTTAAATACAGGCTTCCGATAACTTTGGAGATTGTGACATTGGTGTAAAGGAAAACGTACAAAAATCAAGAAGAGCTGAAATGTTCACAAGTATCAAACAACACCAGCGTTAACTAAATGACTCAAATCAGAAAGCTGAAGCAACTTTTTTGACTTTTGGTTGGAATATTGCTGATCCTTGTTGACTTTGGTTGGAATATTGCTGATCCTTCTTGTTCAGAGTCAAGGAAACTTATTTTAAACTAATTTTGAAACTTACTTTGAACTAATTTTGAACTTTAATAATTAAATAAGGTGTATTCCTATCAACAAAATTTGAAGCATGTTTGTTTCTCCCTGCCTGGTTCCTCTAAAACTTGGAAACTATCTGTGAGTATTCTTATGGCAATATAGTTGTTGGCATCAGTGCAATAAGGTTCCATTTTTCTTTTGCAACAGGACGCAATTGGAAATACCGGTAATTTTACCAAGACTTTGACTGGAAGTCTATGCTGCCCTTTAAGGATTCAAGCTTGACTTACAGAGTCGATAGAAGTCCAATGGGGAAACAAGTCTCATACCCTTGTCTATGCAGTCGCTGTACTGGGTTCCTGACCTGTGGTCAGTAAAGGATGTCACTTTCTAACAGTCTAGGAGCTCCAAATTTATCTTGCGATCTTAAGAGGAGAGGAACATCCAACTCACCGGTGTTTGAGGATATAAACCTGTGCTTGGGCTCTGCTTTAAATGGTCTTATCTGAGATTCTTGTGGAACAGACTTGATCAAAGCCAATCCAAAAGGCCTATGTAGAAAAATAATTATTCCACTGCACTTTATGCAAATAATCAGGTCAAGTATAAGTGTAACATCTATTTTGCAAATCACTCATTCCTATCAGAAGTTTTTTGTCTGTTTGTTTTTGTTGTTGTTTTTAACAAATAGGACTGGAGAGAGATAAATCATGTTTCAAAACTTATCAAATATTTTGTCATTAAATTCTAAACTCATTAGTTTTTTTTTGTTTTTTTTTTTTTTTTTAAATTTTTGCCTACATTTTAGACTAGCCCTGTTTTTTCCTGTGAACCTACCAGCAATCTCTGGCTTCAGCTCAGAAAGAACAAGAGGGATGGGTAATGTAAAAATCTGGATTAATATTCTAGTTCTGAGCAATTATCCTGCAAATCCTGCCAGGTGATGGGAATTAATAGGATGCCTATCACTTGGAGGTTTCCTTTCTGGGAAAGTAGGACCAAGGGAGCTAACCAAAGCCAAGCACCATGCCCCAAAATCTTACCAAGCATAACTATAGCCACTAATTATCTGAATGTCACAAGTCATCCTTTCCTCTCCCTTGTTTGAGGAGGACTGAGTTCGGCAGTTTCACCTTAGCATTCCGCTTATGATAAGGAGTCCGTATAATCCCCCAAGACACATTTTTTTGTCCCAGACTCAATTCCAAGCTTCAGGTCAAAGCCCTAGGAGGGAAAACTGGATCTAAGGAATCCAGAGTCAGATGGCAGCAGAGCTTAAAAGGCACAGCACAGGTGAGTGTGACTGATTTCTGCTGATTAAGCCAAGCCCAACCTTCCTGTTTCATGGATAAAGGCCACGTTAATATCCATGGCATAAATGAGGTCTAGGGAACTCCAAGGCTACTGAAAGTGGGTGGGAAGGAGATATAGGTCAGAGCAGATAATTCCATTCCTTTTCTCTAGGTGCCCCCTGCTTCATGGGTGCAAGCCACTTTTGTACTCATGGTGGCACCTGCCAAGTTCGCCAGAACTTGGGGATGCAAGGATGGAAGACGGAAAGAGGGCACTCTTCCCTGTCTCCCTCACATACTCCAGTATCTGCTAGGAAGAGAAGAGAACCACGGATGCCTGCTCCCCTCCTTCTAGATGGGTTGTCATTCATCTTCAGTCCGTACCCCTTTCGAATGCATCCTAACCCCTTGGTACTTCTTTAAAAAAGGCTAACTTTTTCCTTTCTTCTCCTCAGTTCTCTCTTCACTGATAGGTAATTGTGTCTCTGTATTACAGGACACTCCCCTCAGATGCATCCTCTGAACTGGAAAGAGTTAATTTCCCAAACTTTAAACTGGTTGACCTAGGATTGGGTTCAGGGGAAGGGAATCCAGAAGCCCAACATGCCAGCAAAAGGGTAAAGTTTTTTTTAAACTGTCAGGCTTTTGGTCTCCCTCTCCCTGTGCAAACTGGTAAAAGGCCTAGGAAGTTTTGAGCTGTGCTTTCTGCTCCCCTTGCTTTATTTTGATACTTGTTTTATAATAACCTGTTTTGTCTGCTCTTGCCTTCAGGCCATCAAACTCCAAACAGTGATGCAATCAGAGCCTCTGATGATGGCCTCATCTACTGGGAATCCTTAGGTCGCTGAGGGAGCTCTGACTGCCATTTACACAACACAGAGGCCCCTGTCAGCAGGAAGCAGGTCTTCATCCTTTAATTGCAGTTAGATGTACCACTTTAGACGGGGGAAGGAGACAGCCAGGTGAGAGGGGGTCCGTGCAGAACCTCCAGCCAACCTGCACGCTGAGGGGGAGCCTCAGGAAGTTCATGATGTTTGCAGTGGAGAAGAGCCTGGCGCCTCCTCTTCCTGGGTGGAACCTGGGATTGGAACAGATGGGTGGGAAACACTCCAGCAAGGGACTCTGGCCTAGTGAGAGTCCCTGTTTCCCCCCTTTATTTTCCTTTTCACCCAATAAAACCCTGTCTGGCTCACCATTCAAATTGTCTGTGAGCCTGAATTTTTGTGGCCATGAGACAAAGAACCTCACCTTTAGCTGAACTAAGGAAAAGTCCTGCAATAAATGGACATTCTGTATTTCATCTGGAAACTGTCCTTTAGTATTATTAAAATCCAGGCACTCATGTATTTGTCAGCCACACTAATCTGCATAATTCTCAATCACTGGCAGAAATACATGTTAAAATAGCATTAAGGTAAATTTGGGGGAGTTTGGACAAATTACTATGGTTTCTTTAAAAATTTCAAATTGTTTTGTAACTCTAGATAATTGTATGTCTCTATTAAGGTGCATATGTATGTTTATATGTATCTAAAGATAAATATATTAATTTGATATTATGAGAATATATTATTTATAATTAGTAATGTTATTTTCCATAATATAACTTTATTTTGAGGTATTTAAAAAGTTAATTTTATACTTCTAAGAGTTACTGATATCAGCAAGTTTCTTTATTTTTAGATATAGATACTGATTTGCATATCTATTTATCTCTCATTTTTACCACTCTCAAATTACTATAAACACGGATTGACAAATAATAATTTTCTCCCATCGGGAAGATTACATATCCAGGGTTAAGTAAATGCCATTTCTCTTTGTTATTTCTTAGAAGAATGGATCACATGACAGCAGCTATGGAAATGAGATTCCATGCAGTACACCAGGGAAAGTTGACATTACCCTTACTTTACACTAGGAGGCATATTGTTACTATAGACTTTTCCACCATACTAAACATACTATATTTACGACCTCTTAAAGAAGCTTAAACATGATAAAATATTACTAGCTTTAAAATTTTTATAGTAAACAGTATTCAAAGATAATTCTTTTGTAAGAAATAAAGTCATATTTGAGATTGACAACTTCTAGCAGACAAAACTGTGTCCTTGCTTATTTTATATCAATAGCTTAACTACATTAAGTAATATTATAGAAAATTATCCTGTGGTACCCCCTTTTAAAATAAAACGGTAGTAAAACATTAAAGTGTACTGTGAAAAGTTAATATTTAAGAAATTCTTCAAAATCATAAAGTGAGAATAACTGCCTTTAAGAAAAACAATGAACACACTGTAGAAAAAAAATGTTTTACTATGGATTTTATTAGTCTTTAGAAAATGGGTGTTTTGGAGTCTCCATCAGGCATGGTAAATACAAATAAAAAGTAACCCAAAAATAATTTTTAAAATAAAACTTTTAGAATTTGAAACTAACGATTTTCTAGAATTTTATTTATTTGTTAAGTGTGTAACAGTGATTTTACAGTTCAGAATTCACCATGGTAATTTTTTAAGCTTGAAACTTTGCTAAATAACTAAGATACATGTTTTGCTGCTTCTATACCTTTTCAGTATCTATTGATAAGAATAATGATAATTAAATGTAGTAATTTTCTAAGTTAAGCTTGCATTATATGCCAGCAACCCTGTGGCTCCGAGTTAGGATCTAGGTTAGTCTGACCCCACCATCTGTGTTCTTAATCGCAATTCTACATTACTTCCAAATATCCACCATTAGCTATGTGTAGAGCTCAAATATCCCTGAAGCTTTCAAATAATTTTCTGGCTGTACATTCTTAATTTTTTGATCTTTGCTCCCATCCTGCCCCCACCTCTGCCTGGCCTAAATATAAGGTTGCAGTGATTTCTGTCTTAAACTTCTTCTGTCTCCTCTAATTATCATACTTAGAATTTTATTCACTTTCTGTGTTGTAAGTTTTCAATTTCCAATTTTCAATCACATTTCTAGTTCCAAATAATCTTGCACAGCAGCTTAGACTTTAAAATTAAAAGAGTTAATTCCTAATCTGATTTTATTTTATATTCTCTTTTTTAATTATGCAATTTTCCAATAAATCTTGCAAATCAAAGAAATATTCTCAATTTTTCCTTTTATCTCCTATATCCAAATGAAATCTATCCTAGACTTTCCAAAATTCAAAATCTGGTCCCAACCTATGTCTCAATCCATTTATTCTGTTCAAGTAAGTGACAATTTGTTTACTGTCATTTACTTGAACAGTTAATCACTTATTGAGCATCTACTGTGTTTCAGGCCTTTTAATTTTTATAAGAATATTCTCAGATAATACCAGGCTCATTCTGGTGGTTAAGTATCTGAGACTTAAAGACCATGTTGACACTAATTTTACATGGATATGCTTTAAACAAACTGAGATTTTAACTTCTATGCCCTACTGGCCATGACCTTTTATAGGCCAAAGAAGGCTACACTGCATACAAACGCACACACACATACACACACAGACTTTACTTCAGTAAGATCTATTCATCCCATGTCACTTGTTTAAAGCATCACTTTATCTACAGATTCTTTACTGATTCTTTATCCAAGGCTTATTCTATGCTAAAACCCACTTTTTTGTATATTTACTAGTATTTATTCTAACACACTAATTTTATTGGTATCTAGTACTTTCTCTCCAACAAAAATCAGTGTTCCTTTATTTGTCTTTTTTATGGTTTATAACATCTTCATAGCATCACAGCTTCATAGTTCATAGAACAAAATTGCAAAACAATTTCAGGAACCTCACATATTCCTAAAAATCTACCTGTGGTCCTCTTGGACCAAGTAACACAGGCTACGAACTCTTGCACTAAATTAGAAGTTGTTTAAGCTTACTGAGTCTTGTTTTTAATGTCTTTCACCCAAACCTAACATAGTACCTAGTACGTAATTGACTTAACATGAATGTTTGCAGAATGAATAGATAAGTGAATTTAAAAATTGGTGAATCATGTAAAGCTCAAATGAATAATGTATACTAAGGTATGTCAAGGTAATATTTATATAAGTTTAATACGAGTTTCTAAAAGTTTAATATAGACTGTGGCAAACAAACTCTAGGGTGATCCCTCATGATGCCCATCTCCTGATGTTTATGACCATTTGTCACCTTGAGTGTAGACGAGACCTGAGGCTTGCTTCTAATCAGCAAAATAAAGCAAAGATGATGGGAAATCACTCTGATGGTTATGTTAAGTTATATAAGACTCTATCTTGATACAGACATACTATAGAGACCTTGTCTGTCTAGCTGGCCTTGAAGAACTAAGTAGTAATGTTAACAGGTCTACATGGCTAGCAGCTGAGTGTGGCCTCTAAGATCTGAAGGCAATCCCCAGCTGACAGGCATGGAGAATAGAAAAGTGAGCAAATAGTCCTTAGAGCTTAATGAGGAGACAATTGCTAATCAAATAATTGTACCTATTTTCTTTGAGGTAAAGGTATAAGGTTCATAATAAGAAAGTATTGTTCCAGTGAAAAGAGCACTTATAGAGGAGTCGGCGTCTATGAGTTTTATTGTAGACTCATAAACTATGTGACTTCAGGCAAAGCACTTTTCTTTTTATGCCTCTGTATAAAACACTGTTATACCAGATGAGCTGTAGGGTCCTAAGATCTAAATTTTTATTGATCTAATATCAAAAACAAACAAAAAACAAAACAAAACAAAAACATTAAAAACTGCAGAAGTAGTTCTCTCACAAGTTATTTATCCTATCAGCAGACTATTTGACCAACGCATTGTGTTAACATTTAATTTCTCAAACTTCTTCTTAAAAATAAGATTACTGTCCTATAATTAAAAAATGCATCCCCAGTAGTGATTGCGTTGAGTCATGTACTGTGTTAAACCATGTATTCACTGAAGGACGTCTCTCTGAATAGCAAAAGCTGTGGAGTCAGACACTCCTGAGTTCATATTCTGGGGCTCACCTACTGGCAAGCAGGCTTTCCCCCCCCTTTTTCTTTTTTAAGAGACAGAATCTTATCATGTCACCAGGGCTGGAGTGCCTGGGCATGATCATAGATTACTGCACCCTCAAACTCCAAGGCTCAGGCAATCCTCCCACCTCAGCCTCCTTAGTAGCTAGGACTACAGGCACACACCACTTCACTTGACTAATTTTTAAAATTTTCTGTAAAGACACGGTCTTGTTATGTTCTTCAGGCTGGTCTCCAACTCCTGGCTTCAAGTTATTCTCCTGCCTGAGCATCCCAAATTGCTAGAATTATAGGCATGAGCCACTGCACCCAGGTCACACTCAGCAGTTTTAGACAATTAACTTAAAATTTCTGAATTTAAGTTTACTTATAATACTATCTAATTTACAGTAATAGTGTGGGATCATATACAATGTATCAAAATATTTACTAGAATTCCTGGGTCATAAATAGGACTTATTAAATATTAACCATAAATGTCAGGTATTAAAACTATACTCTGAGAAATTCATCAACCGATTCATAACATAGTCTAGATAAAGTCAGAGGCACATGACAGGCAGGCTTTTCAAAGGAAATCTAACTTGTAATTTTGTACATGATTAAACAGCAGAAAATCCTTTAAAATAACATTTAAAGAAATATCGGATACAGAAATAACTCTATTCATGATTCTCAATGGGACAAGATTAAGACTTAATTTTGAATTAGTGGTAATAAACTGTTCCTGATCTGAACACATAATTGTTTTTGTCTGCTCTTGAATTAGTGAAATTCTTTCATCATCCTAGTTATATTTGTTTAAAAAATAAGAATCCTCAATTGAAAATCATTTTACCATTTTCTTAGAATTAATGGTTTCATTGAATTTTACATAGTTTATGATCATGTCAATGAGTTAACTTCTTAAGTAAATATGATTTACTGCTACTTGGGAATGGAATAAATCTTTACCTACAGTAAAAGGTAACAAAATTCAGTGCAATAAATACTGCACATGTGTGCATCATTTGTAGGGCAGTTGATTAAGTGCGCTGTAGGACTTGGATATTCCTAGAACCCAGAGACCCTATCTATTTGGTTACCAGAAGGATACAAGTTAGGCCCTACCTTCAACTTCTCTTGGGCACCCTACAGACAGACATTTGTGGTTAACAGTTTTATTGCTAAGTTCCAGAGGGAAGTTTTGAAAGACTTTATTTTACTTAAAAGGTCTTTAATGGGAGCAGTTACCAGTTTATGTTCTAGTCTTACAAATACACAAGTAATTACTGAAAATCTCTGCTTAATTGCAACGTCATTAGAAACATACTTAAATGTATGAAATATGCTTGCTATATACAAAAATATCCACCCATACTTGTGTACAGTGTACAGTAAACCTTATTTTTGAATCAAAACAATAGAGAAAGAAAGAGGAAATAAAATGTGAGCTCAAGTATCTTACATATTGATTCTGAGCTTTATACCAGTCTGCCACTTGTATTTTGGAAAATTTACAACATGTGAAAAAATAGTGAGCCTAATGTAATAACTACCCATATAGCCATCACCCAATCTCAACAGATACTAATATTTTATTGTTTAATGTATTCCCACCATTATTATTATTGTTATTATTTTGATAGAGTAATATTAAGGCAAATTCCCAGACATTATATTGTTTCTTTTATACTCTTCATAATCGATCACTATCAATGATAAATTTCTCCTAACAAAACACAATTCTATTATTACTTCTAGCAAATAATTTTAAAATATCATTTAAAAGCCAGCCCACACTCTTACGTCTACAATTATCTCAAAATTTTAGTGTCTTTTTATCATATTGAAGAAAGGAAGAAACCAACAAAATTTTAGGTCGCCATTAGAGTTTTTTAGGACACCAGCTCATTCTGTAAATTGATATTTAAATCAAGTATGTATATTGCATTTCCTGTAAGAACTGTATTTCAGGCTACTCAATAATTAATGGAGGGAAGTTCTTCACATATGTTCTTTAAAGCCACTTGGCAAAAGAGAAATAATCCCTTTTGTATATCATTTTCATATCTATCCACTGTACATTTAAACTGAATGCTGATATAATCATTTTATCAATAAACAAATATAATTTTACACAATTATTTTTGATAATAATTTTGAAATGTTAATATATGTTGAGTTTATTTTTTTCATACGTACATATATGTATTCCTTTGCCTACTCCACTTTTGGCCAACATATATTGGCTCTTTTTTTTTTTTTGAGACAGGGTCTCACTCTGTCACCCACGCTGTAGTGTTGTGGTGTCTGTCATCTCGGCTCACTGCAATTTCTGCCTCCTGGGTTCAAGTGATTCTGTTGCTTCAGACTCCTGAGTAGCTGGGGTTACAGGCACGTGTCACCACACCTGGCTCATTTTTTTGTATTTTTAGTAGAAACGGGGTTTCACCATGTTGGCCAGGCTGGTCTCGAACTTCTGACCTCAAACGATCTGCCCTCCTCAGTCTCCCAAAGTGCTGGGATTAAAGATGTGAGCCATGGCACCTGGCCTAAATGTTGAGTTTATAATCATTGATTAGATGAGGATGAGACAGGATGGAGAACAGTAGGAAAGCAGTTAATTTGCAAAGCTGTAAACCTATCATGAGATTTTTTTTTTCTTGTTGCTGAGGCAAAAAGAAAATAGAAGAGTTGTGCTTTTGATGAAAAAATATCAAGAAAATCAGTGGGAGTCTCTGATCCTAGATGTTAAATACATTCACTCAACCCGATTGGGAAGAAGAAAGAGAAGTGAAAGGGGAGGGAATATAAAGAGGACAGATTCTGTATCATGTTTGTTGAGCAGAACTCAGAGAAACCTAGAGGATAAAGATTAGAAAGTCCTTGAGGCTAGATTACATCGTAGAGTCCAGGGAGTCAGGAAGATCCCCAAGAGTAGTGATACATGCTGTCCATCTAGACATGGGAGTCCAAAGATAAACTCACTGAAAACCTATTTACTATCCCTATTGCATGAGGTATCAGCAATTTCCCAGAGTCCAGGAGGACTGGAATGAAGGCAGTCTCATTTGAGATCCCTCTGGGCAGATGAGGCAATGGACATAAAAGCGGATCAATGACCCAAGGTTGAGAATATTGCACTTCCTTTTGATGATGACGATCCCCTGGAATTGAGATAAAAAAGAACTGAAGTTTCTGCCATACCAATGCAATGGGGATTCGATATTTTTAAAAAATGGAAGGAAAAAAATGAAAACTCTATTTCCAGCACACAAAAATTAGTGACATATGAGTCATACTTTATGTAGTAGAGACTGCTTTAGATTTACATCAACATCATTCTTACAAAACCTATCAATTATTGCTTAATTTGCAAACAATTTGTTTTTGGCAATGCAGGTAAAGACTTTCATCATTTACTTATTGTTTTAATTGAGTTAGATATAATATAAAATCGATAATGCTAATAATCCAAATGCATAAAATTGGGAATAAAGAAGAATATTGTAGATCAGTATTATTAGATCAAATGCCACTGTGTGTGTGTGTGTGTGTGTGTGTGTGTGTGTGTGTGTGTTTAGAAGCAATAACCTATATTGAAGCTTGAAGTTTACAAAAATGTCTCCACATGTTATTACCATTTGTATTAATTTCTTTGAAAAAAATACCTACTGGAAATAGTTACTATAGAAATTAGTACTAGCTCTCAATGACTTTCTTTATATGAACCATATTTGAAAAAATAGAAATATAGATAAGTATAATCAAAATTACTTAGTACTTCTACAGATAATACTGACATCCAATAGAAACCTATTTTACGTGCTATAAAATCACAACTCTTCAGGAACTATCAAAGCCCAGTCAAAAAATTCCACTGAATTCAAAGGGGACAATAGAGAACTAAATAGCAAGATTATTGCTAGAGATGATTACTGCATCAATATCACTGTACCTCACTTCACAAATTTCTCATAGCTAATTATCAAAAATGTGACTGCAAAATTTAAAGATAATATGTAATAATTCTATCCTAATATGAATGAACATTCAGTTTGACTATCTTAATATTTCTAGGCCATTCTAATTAATTCTGCTCTAGACATTTACAAAGGAGGTTTAAATTTTATGTCCCATTAAATGTCAAGAGAACTGCTAGCCTCTAGGGGCTCTCAGGGTCTCTCGCTTCTCCACTTTCTCTTTTCTCCCCTTCCCAGTGATGAACAAGGCACTGTTACAACCTAAGAGCCCTGTTCTTTCCTGTTTAAAGACATTTTATTGATCATTATGCTTGTGAGTGATGTCACTGTGTTGGGTGAATGTTGGACTGCCCAAGGTTGTGCTGTCCATTGGGTCTCTTTTTCCATGTGACTAGGTTGATAAAATGTCTAGAGATTTCTTGAAGCTAGTTTTAAAGGTTTTTGTTTGTTTGCTTTTTTTTCCTGGTTTCGGACCTCGGCTATCTTTTTCCATCTGGCACCTGGCCCATTGCCACTGCCTAGGTCAAAATCATTGGGTAAATTGTTATATGTATTGGATAATATTTTGGCCTAGGGAGCTTAGTTTAAACATACTTTAAAAGCTAGGAAAAATATTTTTTTTTTCTTTTCCCTTTTCTATGATTGGAAAACTCAAACATGGGCTCTCTTAAGTGTGAGCTTAGGAGAAAGCAGAGCTATATTGGTAAAAACCATTTCTAGCCTAAAAATCAAAGACAAATACAAAACAAAACTTGTCTGTCCATTTGGTCTAGATATTTGGTCTAGATGAACTTACCAACCATCAAAAACCTGCTACTTTTTTCTCATTCATGTTTTTTTTTCTTTCTTGAAAATATATTTCTCTTAGAGACTTCAGACTCTTAGACTGTGTTAGACTCTGATTAAAGTATTCAAAGTATCCCTGAATCTCTTGACAAACAAACAAACAAACAAAAAATAAAATGAAATATTACCACATGATTCTTTTTAGCAATATATTTATCATAATAACTTTATACATTTGCCTTTAATTTAGAATTTACTATTTCTGAAAACTAAGCTATAAAACATAAACCAAATTTTTTATTATAATACCTATGTTTTGAGACACTCCCCCACTTGAGGAAAAGGTGGTCTTGCTCTGTTTCCCAGGCTGGAGTGCAGTTGTGTGATTATAGCTCACTGCTGCCTCAGACTCCTGGCCTCAAGTGAACCTCTTGGCTTAGCCTCCCTAGCATCTGGGACTACAAGCACGTGCTGCCATGCCAGGCTATAATACATATTTAAGTGAGCCTTTACACATAAGCCTAAATTTTACTTTTCTCCAAATATATTTTCAGTAAGGCACTGTTTCTTATGAGTCAACACAGTTTTCATTTTTGTGCATATATATTGCTGCTATGATAGTGAAGGTATAGATAACATAATTTTGCAATTTTTTTTCTTTACTCAGATACTTCTCTGTTGGCCCTGGCTGACAGACAAAAAAATTCTATGGCAAATAAAATATATAACTCTCATTTTATCCCTATAGCTATTAAATTTGAAAAGCTGCCTTTGCTTTCTAGTTGAAATAAATTTTTAAATCTCTAATTCAATTAGTTAACTAGAAAATTACCCAGATGTTCATTGGTTTCTGCAACCCATTGATTAAATTTACTGTACCCAGATATTCTTGCATATGCATCTAAAATATTTCATTATTCTAGCTTAAAAAATCATGAAATATTGTCTTAATCTTATTCATTATAAATATTCTACCTAGAATTGCACATGCTGCAAATACTTTGAAGATATCTTTGTAAATTAACTTTGGTAAACTCTATAGACATGTCCTAAAACAATTTGTGCAACTGTTTTTGAAATGGGACTCTTTCTTGTTTGGTTTTGTCTGAGGTCCATAGACAAGAGGAGTCAACCACTCACACACACTTAGAGAAAACGTGGTCAGGAACCAGCTGTGAAACTCTTAGCTTTACTCCAACAAGAGATGTTTTAAAGTTGGATAGGGCAAAGTCAGAGACTAGGAAAACAGTTTTGAAAGAGCTGTGTGAATTCCACCTACACAAACCTCTTCACAGAAGTCTAGAGAAGGTTGATTCAATGAAACCACTTAGATTCAGTGGTGCTTACACTGGTCAAAACCTTGAAATTGAAAGAGGATAGTACTTGTTCTCCCAAATTCAGTGTAATAATAAGAGGTTGCTTCTTTGGGTATGTCCTGTTCTCCTCTATGTGTGAAATCAAAAGATGCACTTATGTTTTCTTTATGTGACCAAGGTATAGGACATGAAATAGCAAAAGCCAGAGGTGGCAGGGAGTTTACTTAGATCCTCCTGAAAGAGTTCCTTGAGTAGAGAAAATTGTTGGTAGAGAGAAGATAAAATGTAACTTTGCCTGCCTTGTATTTGCCAATGAGAAGAGATTTCCAAAAAATGGGGACATGCTGGGGATTGGGAGGAGGCATACCTAAGAAAGAACTCTCTCCTTCTTTTGACAAAAAGAAGCAGTTTAAAATTCTGGAAGTCAGAGAACACCAATGCTATATTACTATCACAGAACTGGTTAAGAAAGCCTTTTTGTACGTTTTACCTCCTCTTGGTATTCCTACTTCCACCATAGAAATGCCAGAGATATTTTCATGTTCGAAAAAATAAGAAGCAAAATAGGCAGAAAATTAAGAAAAAGTCATCATACTTCAATTTCCCACTTCATGCAACCAGTTTGGAGCATGCTCAAGACGAGTTAAACAAACAAAAACAAGCAAAAACATTTTTTTTTTTTTGCTCTGATTAGTTTAGATGCATTTTTAAAATTACTATTTGTATTATTTACTTCTTAGAGCAATTTTAGGATCACAGCAAAATTGAGATAAATGTACAGAAATTTCTTATATATCTCTTGCTCCCACACATGCATAGCTTTCCCCACCATGAACATACCCCACCAGAAAATAATTTGCATTTAAGTAAAATAGAAATTACGGTCATTAGCCTGGGGATAATAATTGATGAAATGGTCTTTTATTTATTTAATAAAAATAAGCTAGTCAGTTTGTTTTATTAGCAAAATCATTAGCACTTGCCCAAGATTTCCTCCAAAGGCCAAGGAAAACACGCCCCCCAACAATGTTTATTTGGAGTGGGCAATGATTTCTGGAGTGGGGTATGGGTCTGTGAAGAATAAAAGTTTTGGCCAAATATATCTTCCTCAACATATTAGTAAAAGAACAAATTATCCAAGAATTCAAGTAGACGATAAAGGAAATACAACCCCCAAATTGTTATCTCCCCTCTTTACACTTGTTTTAATCATGATTTAATCCTTTTTTTTAAAATTTTCTGGTAAAACCCAGAAAATCTGACAGACAAATTCTAAAATACCTTTAACTCTAATATTCTTTATTTGTTTTTGTAAAGTGTTCGCTGGAAAATCAAATTTCATACGACATTTCTATACACAAATAGATATTTCTTTTTTTTATTGACTATTCTACTTAACTATTTTTGCAGTTCTAAAACGTGTTCAAATTTTGTAAGATCTCTGACATCAGAATATCTTGCAACAAATGGCTTCTTTCAGTTATATTTATAGCATGTTTTTTTCTTTTTTAATGGTTCATAAAATGAAGACATATCATACAATTTAACAGCCAAAATCATATCAAACATATTAAATGTGTACCTCAAAGAATACAACAACTATAAAGCCAGCAAGAAAACAATGAGATGTTCATCCTTGCACCCTACAATTACTGTTGAAAGCTCAAGTGCACAACAAAACCAGAACAACTCCAAGCAATCAAAATTTTGAAGGGGACTCACCAGAGTTGGGATCAGAGTTGCCATCTGCTTCGGTCCTCTTGTCCGGAGAGGCCTGGTCATAGAATTCGTCCTGTGGCTGAACCAGAGGAAGAGGGTGTGAGATCAGGGTTCCACTACCCACCGGCTCGTGGTCTCCTAGACCACTGTCACTGCAGCTTTCCTGGGAGCCATCAGGGAGGTGAAACGTAACACGGCGCTGCGACTACAAAGAAGACCACAGGACATGCTGATTAACACTCCTCTCAAATAAAACAGACCTAGTGGAACACAAAATCAAAACACTTTCAACAAGTGACACAATGTAAAAGCAAAATAAACCAAACTAGGAACAAAGCTAAGAACAAGTATTAATTATATGCCATTTACTATGTAATGGCCAACCAGCAAAATACCAAAAAGAATTTCAATCTTGTATAATTCACGACCTTAAAACTAAAGTTGGGGCTTTGAAAAGTGTAACAAGAGAGGCAAAACAAAACTAAACAAAACTCATACTAGTCGACAAAATTACAGAAAAAAATCTAAATAAGATGAAATATGCAAATATGCTTTTGATAAATCTAAATAAATACTTAGAAAATGCAACATTTCATTTCTTTTGAATGGCCAGACACTGCACTTACTTGATGTTTTTAGCATAACATTTGTAGTCAATATATTTCCTACCGTACCGCCTGTCTTCTTTTTTTTTTTTTTTTTTTTTTTTTTTTTTTTTGAGACAGAGTTTTGCTCTTGTTGCCCAGGCTGGAGTGCAATGGCGCGATCTTGTCTCACTGCAACTTCCGCCTCCCGGGTTCAAGTGATTCTCTTGCCTCAGCCTCCCAAGTAGCTGGGATTTCAGGCACATACCACCATGCCTGGCTAATTTTTTTTGTTGTTGTTTGTTTGTTTTTTGTTTTTTTGAGATGGAGTCTCGCTCTGTGGCCCAGACTGGAGTGCAGTGGCGCGATCTCAGCTCACTGCAAGCTCTACCTCTCAGGTTCACGCCATTCTCCTGCCTCAGCCTCCCAAGCAGCTGGGACTACAGGCGCCCACCACCACTCCTGGCTAATTTTTTTGTATTTTTATTTGAGACGGAGTTTCACCGTGTTAGCCAGAATGGTCTCGATCTCCTGACCTCGTGATCCACCCACCTCGGCCTCCCAAAGTGCTAGGATTACAGGCGTGAGCCACTGCGCCCGGCCATGCCAGGCTAATTTTTTGTATTTTTAGTAGAGACGAGGTTTCACCATGTTGGCCAGGCTGATCTTGAACTCCTGACCTCAGGTGATCTGCCCGCCTCAGCTTCCCAAAGTGCTGGGATTACAGGCATGATCCACCATGCCCAGCCTACCTGCTATTTTTAAAGGACACCGTATCCATGTGAGTGTCCCTAAAGGAATACTGGAATAATTAATGAAAATTATTATTTGAAGAGTCTCGGGTTCTACTGACTGAGCTAGCTGTGCTAAAATTATTATTTTAAATAACCAAGTTCTATGCAATTGCCATTGATATATATAAAAAGAAGACTATATTTTAAAAGAGATTAAATTAGAAATTATTCTTGCCCATTGACCCAGATATGACTCTAGTCTTTGGCTACACTGGTAGTAGAATAGAATATCCTAGGTGAAAGGTATTTGGAATATCACTTTGGTATCTGTTTGCACAATGTCACTCTCAGATATGACCTAAAGTGTATACATGGTAACTTCAATAAACTGTAATGTTTACACAAAAAGTTATTTTATAAAAAATAATGAATAAATTTTAATGTTTCCTCAGCACAGATAAGTTTAGTTCTCTTGGAAAATGCTCTTTTAGCTGCTATGATCCCTGAAACTATCTATAATTATGTGAGGTGGAGATTTAGGCCTTAGAGAATTGTATGCGAGCAGTACATTTGTGTTATTTGAATAAACCCAGTTTTCTTTCTGCTTAGCAGCCAAAAGACCTTTCAATATCATGCCACATATGACCACTTAAATTCAGAATTAATAAAATGATAAATGTATATATCAAAAAATATATAATATACAAGTATATAATGTATAATGTAATCATTTTCTAGTACCTAAAATTTGTGCTTTTCAAGAGACAATTTATAGATTGTATCCATTTCAAAGAAAAAGGATTGCAGTTAGAAACAAAATGGTATAGATAGGTATACTGAAACTCTATGAATGCATACTTATAGACTGACAACCGAAGAGAGCCTATATCCTGTGAGTCACTGGTTTGAATCCAGCTCAGAGTCATAATGGAGAAGAAATGATATCACTTTACTGCTGCTCAATGATCTGTGTGAAATGAGTTGATAGTTCAGTACATTTTTAATGAACTGATGCCAACATCATATAAACTATAATCATAAATAGTACTAATTGCCTCTATTGTAACACATTTCACCTTCATGCACATTTATCTCAAGAATATCATTCCCTTCTCAAAGGTTTTGAAACGTGCCTAGGTGAGTGCTATAGAGAAGGCAAACTAAGCCTGAATATTAATATCTGATAGGTATTTCTTCCTGGATAAGAAAGATGATGCTACATGAGTATTTATTGTAGTGTTTACTCTCTTATATATATTTAACTCTTCAGGGAAAGTCAATAATACAAATATTTGCTATTTATGTATCAATATGCCCTCAACCTATCAATATCCTTTTGTGATAAAGACTATACTAGAAAACACACTGTTAACTATGGACGACTATCAAACATAGCTTTTACAGTGACTGATCTACTAAAAACTCATAGATTTTAATGTATCTTTGGTATTATCTCTTGAGGAATACCTCTTAACTCTGGTGACTAAAAAAAAGTCAAGACTTAAGAGAAAAGCAATGAAACAAATGATTCTTGAATCTTTGTAAAGCATTTCTGGAAGTGCCTTAAGCCATTAAGAAGTTTATGTTTCATAGACAGAAGTAAAAAAGAAAAAAAAATACATCTGTGATATTTTTAAACATAGTTAATACTGTTTTAATGACAGTATTTCTTCCTCATAATGAATATTTAAATATGCACCACTAGTTATACCTTAATCCTACAGTTCTTGCAGGTTGTCCATGGAACAATTTTTTATTGAGCATCTACTATATACCTGGTACAAAGATTACACTGAAAAGCAAAAGTAAAACATTGTTTTCCAAAATTATTTCAAATATAGCTTATTACAGTACGTTTCACATACACTACACTATTTTTCTTTAACATTTTATAAGTGAGAATAAGAAAAATGTAAGTTTACTATAAATTATTTGAAATGATACACTGTAAATTGGAGTGCTATAATGTTTAAACAATGGAGGCTTATAAAAATCTTTCTGAATTAATTTGACTCAGAGACATTTAAGTCTTAATTGGCAGATTTGTGCACAATTTATCAGTCTGATGGGAGGGAGAGTGGTGATGTGTATGGATTAAAAATCAGTACATGGATATTATGTTATGAAGCAAATTGATGAAACAAACCCATCTTTAATTTATCATCATAATGATTGATGCAAGCAAAAGAATATCTAAATTATCAAGGCAGATGTAAGGAGACGAACTGAGTAAACTGACATGCAGAGAAACAAAGACCAATAGGGTGTAGGAAACAAGGATTTTTGGTGTGTTTAAGGGCTCAGTAGTACTTGCTCTGGTTGAACTGCAGAGCACCAATTTAAAAAGAAGCCGGAACCAGACCTCATGGCTGTTGAATGAGTTCCTGGCTTTGAGAAATAGAAAATAACACCTTGCCTGTGGAAGTGTTGAAAGGCTAAAAATAGTGTTCCTGGTATGCAATACATGACACATAGTAGACAGTGCTCCCGCTATGCAATACTTGACACATAGGAGATAGTCAATAACAAGTAGCTGTAATTATTGAAATTGAAAACTACATTTTTAAAGCTTATGGTCTATCTATGTTTGGCTGGTTTAAAATATGTGATTCCCTCATTCCCCCCTCGTTCACAAGAGAAATATGTGATCCACAGAATTTGGCATGCCTCACCATGCGCCCTATTGATCCTGTCAACTCAGGGCCTTCTCTGAGGTGACACAGCTCTTAGTGTGGGGTGGGAAAGACTGAAAACCGGGAATACATGTTTTCTCCATGGAGAAAGTGAAGACTTGTTCATTATCCTTCCAGTACATCTATAAAGGCATATTCAGAGGAAAAATAATTTACTTACTGCCTCCAAAAATTTTGCATCTTGTTTCATCTTTATGGAAATAAGCTCAGTCTGGGTTATAAATGCAGTCAAATCCTGACTAGCTGAAGAGGGACGCCACATATTACAATAAGACTCCTTCAGCCTCTCCAGAGCTGGGCAGTTACATTTTGTTTTCCTAAGTCTATTTCTTGCCCATTCAATTTTCTCCTGTGGGAAATATTTTTATTATTACTCCTTCTGTCTGGTTAATTGTTTGCCTGTCACATTTGTTTACCTGATTTATCATAGACAGGTTATATCCAGATTCTGGGCTGGCTTGAGAAAGAATAACATGAAAGAACTAACTACTAAGGCTTCCACACTTTATGTTCTGTCAGGACTGCCGCTATGAATCCTGATTAGGCAACGTTTGTATCAGAAGTTCTACTCTACACAATTAATAGTGCCATGTGTTCACACATGGGTGTGTACAGGGTCCTGAAAGTCAGAAGGTGACACAATGGTTGGGTTTGAGAAACACCACCAAGAACCTCTACAATACTTTTTTCTTTTTGCAGCTTAGAACAAAAGCAAAAGAAGGAACATTCAAGATGCCTAAAGAAGATATGCATGTCCGGCACTGAGCATTGTTCTTCAAGAGTCGCTGAAAGAGTGAGTCACCTGAGAAATCCCAATCATTGCTTGAATGTTTCTCTTATGTATTTCTTAACGGTATAGAATAGCATGCACAAATGAATGAGTCACATTCAAGCCTACTATTTCAGTCTTATGAATTCAGAGACATTCCTATGTGCAAGGATTTGGGGGTAAATTTCATTGTTTTCTGCATAAAATAGTCTAAAGGTAAGAAAACGGTAAAATGTCTAATAGATGATTAATAAGTTATGTAATATCGTGTAAAGATTACACCATACAGTTGTGTTAAGTATTGACAATACTAACAGTTATGTTAATTAATATGTATTGGCATAGAAAATATTTATAATCTATTGTTAAAGATAAAAACCAGGTTAATAAATATTTTGATAAATTGAATTTTGTTTTTGTTCATGTGTATTCATGTGTGAATCTGCATAAGCTAATTTCTAACCATGCATATACCAAGTGTTTAAAGTAGTATTGTTTGGTCATGTGATGATGGTATTCAAAAACGTTATTATTTTGACCACACTAAAATTTCCACACATTATCTTTGTAATAATAAAACATATCCCAATTTTTAATTGTTTATCTTCATCACTTATAGAAAATTAGAGTTTAATCCAAAAGAACAGAAACATTTGATATATGGCATATGGGTTTTCCCTTGAGCTAAGGAATGCCAAACCATCTTTTGATCCCTTCTCTGTTATTCTCACTTCCATTCTTCACTTTCTTTACC